>NC_134485.1:41779102-42079102 GCF_040206685.1 Ascaphus truei | reverse complement strand
AGAGGTAAGCAGGGGTAAGCGAAAAAGGCATCTGCTTCCATGGTTACAGGCCAACTATGAAAACCTTGCCTTTCAAGGGAAACAGTTCTCATGCTCCCTCGCAGACTATGTTATGCATTATAAGCAAAGGCAGGTTGAGCTGAAATCCGCATAGTTATTTCAGTGAAATGATAACGCAAACACATGGCTGATAGCAGGGGGGGGGGGGTAAAATAAGTCACATGACGGTTTAGAGACTTCTGCTGTTTCATTAAAAAAAAAAAAATTCTATTCCTCGGGCCAGTCAAGACAAATGTTTGTATGAAACGATCCTTCTTATGATATGCAAGATTTGCCCTTCTCATTTTCCTGATTGAAAAAAAAAGGTGAAGGGTCAAGGTTTCGCTGGCCAGGCCACAAACCCCCCTTTGTTACCATTTTCTTTCGAGTGAATGGCATTTGAAATAAGATTTTGAATCTCTTTAAAACTGAGCCATTCTTGTCGGCTTGACAGAGCATGAAAAGTAATGAATTTCCATCTTTCTGACCTTACCCTCGTTCCCATTTTCTTTTCTGACTGCGCATTTCTTTTGCATGGGGGTTTATTGTTGGAGTTGATCCGTCCTGGGAAGACGCACACTAGGCTGGCTGCAAACTGCGGGGCTGACTTTTTCAAGGAATGAACTTTTTGTCGCCTTGCTTATTCTGAAATGTGTTTAATCGTGAAATATGTATCTGTTTTGTAACATCTTTCCAACATGGGAGGTTATTTGTTTTGATATCTATACAAATTCCGGCCATGCACAAACCCATGGATAGCGTCTTAAGGTGAAGCAGAGCGTGGTCTTGGGGTTTTTATGGGTATTCAATAGTATATGTAAAGGTAAAAATAGCTGTATTCTGTGTTTATACGTATATATGTGTGTGTGTGTGTGTGTGTGTGTAATTACATTTATCGTGCTATACTGTTATAGCGTTTGAAATGACATAAATGATGTAATGCTTTGTATAAAAAGATGAGATGTTTGGAAATTGCTTAAAATTAGCTAATTTAGTCTGTGATCTTATGTACTTCAATTAGTTTTATTGTACGTATGTCCAGCAGCGAATGGATACAATATCCTGTTATAAGTTAACATTATACATATATAAAATATATATATATTTTTTTTAACAATGACATTTGTTTTCCTTGTTGTAGGAATGTATATACAGTTCCAAATATTAAATATATTCCATTTTTATGTTATGTCATTAGTTGTTTCATTTTACTGGTAAACTATATCTATACAATAATTATTCTATTTACAAGATCAGATTTTCATGACTATAAAATGTTCTTTCCCATTCTATGATGAAATAATACGACAATATAATACAATATCTAATGTATTATTTCGAATAATTATCTGTGGTATTAGACATCACGAGATGTTTTTTTTAAATAGTGTTACTGCCACAAGGATCACTTAAAAAAAAAAAGGCCAATTACTAGTGTTTTTTGGTTATTACTATTATTATTTCGGTAAAGGTAATTTATTTCAGAATATTTCTCAGAAAAATATGAACTAATTATTTTAGTTATATTTTTCAATTTGTAAATATTTTGTCTTTGATTCAAACATTTGTATTAAGAATATGTTTTCTTTAATATCGACACAATTCTGCTTTGCTTCCCGTATCACATTTATCTAGCTGATTTACATTGTGTGAAAATAACGTAAAAAATAAACTAACAGGACTTAAGAAAATGTTGTTTAAAAATGAGAAGAATGATGGTAGCAGCAAGCTTAATACTGCAGGCAATGTAAAAGTCCTCTGTTGTCAAAGGATTAAAATGGGAATCCTCAGACCGAAAAAATCCAGAATTGTAATAATTGTACCTGGAACGATTTCATTATTAACCCCTTGAAAGACAGGGGGACGGTAGAAGTTGTGTTGCAGTGCCCTCTGGCGCTACAGGGGTTTCTGCTCAAATCAAATGTAGGCCGAGCAATGTTCCTAGCTTTGAAGAGAAATAGAATAACTTGCTGTTCAGTATCCCAGAGACAAACCAGTGTAAGCTATATTCTACACTACAAGAACATGGGAATAGTCAGTCCCCTGCTCCTCACAGTGTACAATCTCATGTTTGAGCAGCTAAGGCACTGGCAGACTGAATGACAGTGGCCAAGGTCACACAAAGCTGTCACTGTAGGTCAAACGGGCAGCTACCCTTGTTAATTTATATTTGCTTGCCTGTGAAATAACATTTATTTCTGAACGTAAGCCTTTTGCAGGAACCACCCAAACACGATGTCATTTGCCGTGGTTTGCTATGTTTCATTAAGTGCTACTGCTGTATAATGATCTCTGGATAAGCAAACTGAAATCATCAGAACAGCAGTTTATATTTGTCAAGGTGTCCTTATGTTTAAGCCTAGACTTGGCAATGGGAGGCTGCTAGGTATTGATTTCTGTCTGAGTTATTCTGGCAAAGAGGAAGATGTTGGAAATATTTTATCATCCAGTCTCCATCAAGTGCCTGAAATGCATAATAGCATTAGGATACTGCAGGTGGAGATATGATGCACTACAGAAGCTTTGGGGGTAATTCATTAAAGTGGCAATTCAGCACTACCACACGGAACCTCTCATTCAAGTCAATAGAACTATTTGTGCTCTAGTGCCAAATCAGCACCAGCTGCACCTTCCTGAATCACCCCCTTTATGTTTTATATTTATATTATAGCATCAGATCACCCTCGCAGTAAGCATAATGGGGGTTTATAGTAGGAGCAAGAGTGATCTGTTGCAATCAGATTGAATTATTAAGTGTATACTCAAGCAGACTGGTTACCAAGGGTAACAATGCCATGTTGCCCAAAAATTGTAATGTATTTCCCTTCTGTGTCAATTACCAGGGGCTATGCTTAATATGTTTAAACCGTATTTTAAGATCGGTTTTAAAATAGGTTGTTGCTATGTCAGTCCATTTAAAATGAATGAGTAGTTCAATAGTTGGTGATACCCTTATTTGGGCTGACAGAATATATTTTAAAGAGCAACCTGAAGTCAGACCGTTCTAAATTATTTAAACGTTTATTTCAGAAATATTTGTTATTTGCACCTCATCTCTTCTATCTATCTATTTCCTGTTATATTTCCTAAGTGGACTAGCGATAAGTAAAGTTTGTGCATAGATCTGATTATATGATCTCTGGTAGAGCATACAGGATGAATATCCGCCTCACAGTTTAAAATCCCAACTGACAAAAGAAAATGAAGACTAATGTGCAGACTTCCAACAATTACTTAGGTGACAAAGTGTGAGTGCTCATTTGCATGTCATCACCCAGAATCCCTGACTACAGTGGAAGCATTGTATGGTAAGAGATAATGGCAAAAAGGTCGGGCTGCAGACCTGTCTGAGACATGTGAATGTGCTCACAAGTGGTATTTTTATTTGCTGTACAATTACTTAAAACCACTGACACCTACAAAAATGTTTCTGTCCCTCCTAAATCTTTTTTTTTTCTTCTATCATTTATCTAGTTTTGATCCGTTTAATGAATTTTAGCACATGCTACTGTCATTCGTTCACTTTGATGTTATGGAACGTTGCATCTTTGTGCCAGAATTAATAATTAAGTAATAATCCCTGAAAAACAGGGCATTACTGGCCAATAATGCCCTGGATGGAAGAGTTGAAAACCCAGCTATTACTATTATAGGCTAAATGTAGGCTTATTTTTAATTTTTCATAAAAAAAAGATACATTTTTGTAGTCATATTGATTTTTATCAGCATGATTGTCTACATTCTTATGCTTTTACTGCAAGTTTATTAAAAGTAAATTGTACATATACACAGACCCCTACACACACACACACACACACACACACACACACACACACACACACACACACACACACACACACACACACACACACACACACACACACACACACACACACACACACACACACACACACACACACACACCTATATACACAAACACACACTCTGCAGTCCCCCTTCACACTGTGCAGCTCCCCTCCTCTACACTCACAAAACACACTGCAGCACTCCTCCACCTTCTACACGCACAAAACACACAACACACAGCAGCCCCCCCTCTACACCCACAAAACGCACTGCAGACATACACACTAACAAAACAGACTGCTGCCCCCTCTACATCCATAAAACACACACCAGCAGCCCCCTCTACACCCACTGCAGCCCCCATGTAAACCCACACACTGCAGACACACACACACACACACACACAAAACACTCTGCACCCTTCCTCCACCCACAAAAACACACTGCAGCCACCCCTCTGCACCTACAAAACACACACTGCAGAGACACACAAATCAACAATACAGACTCTGCCACCTCTACATCCACAAAACACACACAGCAGCCCCCCCCCTCTTCACCCACTGCAGCCCCCTGTAAACCCACACACTGCAGACACACACACAAAACACTCTGCACCCCTCTGCCACCCACAAAACACACACTGAAGACACACACACACTGCAGCCCCCCTCTACAAGAACAAAACACACACAGCAGAAACACACCAACAAGACTCTGCTGCCCCCTCTACACCCACAAAACACACACCAACAGAATACACACACTAATTAAACACTCTGCTGCCCCCTTTACACCCACAAAACACACTCAGCAGACACACAAACCTTTTCCTTCACTCTCCTGTGCGGAGCTCTTTGCAGACAGGGTGGGGGAGGAGTCAGTGCTTTGCTGGTGCCTTGTGTCCAATTACCTCCCGTGTCTAAGTGCAAATTTCACTCTTTGTGAATGAAACCTGAAAGCTGATTGCCTGAAAAACTTGGCAAGCTGCCAAAAATTCCGGGCCATTACTGATTGGATAATGCCCGGAATTTTAACCAATCAGAGAGCAGGGATTTCAATAATGCCCTGAATTTACCAGCTTTAGCCTATAATAGCTGTTATTATCTCCACTACAAATAATGGGTTTCCAGTCAATAAGATAAAGGGGCATATTTAACAAGCCCCAAAAACTCCTGTTGACTTGAACGGGCGATTTTGTCCAGTAGCGTTTCAGGGTTACTGAATAAGCCTCCAAGAGAATTGAGATGAGTATGTGGAATATTTTAGGATCTCAGTAATTTTAAATCAATCCTGTATTGGATTATTCGGAGATGTGTGCAGAACAAAACTGCAGAGATTTTACTTTAAAAAGTGTGACTTCTACTTTTATATTGTTGGTGATCCGCTATATATGCATTATTCTAACCTTATTGTCCCTTTTTCATACGCTCCTATTAAGTCTTGAATTTGCTATCTGAAAATGGCTCAATGAAAAAGAAAAGTTGTATAGTAAGGCAATGTACAATTGTAAGTGACACTAATTATACTACAGTGACTTGACTATGACCAAGGTTGTAAAAGTATTATGTCTGGTGCACCATGTCATGATCTCATACCAGTAATACAGTCGATTTGTGCTTTACAACAAGGGGTACGACTTGCAAACAGGGGAGGTAGCTCCACTGCCAAACAATATCTGGTTTGGTCCGAGACAGTGGCAATGTGTGGTTAATGCCATCACTGCTATGCAACCTCTATAGGAAGTACTGACCGAGAGAGACCTGCCTACTTTACTCATTCTTTTGTCTTTGCATCTTTAGGCTTCTCTGCCAAGCTAATAAACTCAAGGAAAGGAAAGCTGTCCCCCCAAGATAACACATGGAGATGAATCCAATTGGATGTCTCAGTGTGGGAGTGGTACAGTCTTCAAGCTGAGTAGTTCTTTGCTTACCAAAATACAATCACAAGGATATCAGTAAATCATTTTTTATGTTACATAGTTATACAGTAGATGAGGTTGAAAAAAGACATGCGGCCATGGGTACATGCTGCAACATTTCAGTGACATTTCTGCAGACAGAATAATGGCCCATCGAATTAACAGCGGGGGTCTCTGGCAGTCCCATTAAAACTGAATGGGACTGCCAGGGACCCCAGCTGTGTTAATCCGATGGGCCATTAGTCTCTGCAGAAATGTCACTGAAATGTTACAGCATGTACCCAGCAGGTACCTGGATCTTGTTGGTGATAGCCCCAGATTTTCCAAGGCAAGTTTTAGAATACTCGTCGGCGCACCTGTATGCTAAATTTAGACGACAAGATACTTTATCCTATATCCGTACTTACAGTATATTGATCCAGAGGAAGGCAATCAAAAACCCCAGTGACATATCATCCAATGATCTCATAAGGGGGAAAATAAATTCCTTCCTGACTCCAAGAATTGGCAATCAAATTACTCCCTGGATCAACATCCTTTCCGTGTTTACTTATTTGGTATATCCCTGTATATCTTCCCTTTCTAAAAAGATGTCCAACCTGTTTTTGAACACATCTATTATATCTGCCATTACAGTCTCTATGGGTAATGAATTCCACATTTTAACTGCCCTTACTGTAAAGAACCCTTTCCTTTGTTGCTGGTGAAATCTCCTTTCCTCCAACATTAAGGGATGACCCAGAGTCCTTTGTACAGCCCTTGGGATGAATAGTTCTTTTGAAAGCTCCTTGTACTGTCCCCGGATATATTTGTATATAGTTATCATATCCCCTCTTAAACGCCTCTTTTCTAATGTAAATAAATCAAATTTAGCTAGCCTCTCCTCATAAGTTAGATTGTCCATCCCCTTTATTAATTTTGTGGCTCTTCTCTGCACTCTCTTTAGTTCCATAATGTCTTTTGTAAGGAGTGTTGCCCAAAATTGTACTCCATATTCAAGGTGTGGTCTTACCAACGTTTTATAAAGGGGCATAATTATGTTTACTTCCCTTCAATCCATTGCCCATTTAATACAAGATCTTGTCTTTGCAGCTACTGCATGACTTTGGGCACTATTGCTAAGCCTGCTGTCTACAAGCACTCCTAAATCCTTCTCCATCAAGGATTCCCCTAATATATCCCCATTTAATTTGTAAGTCGTCTGTTTATTCTTGCTTGCCAAATGCATAAACTTACATTTATCTGTATTAAACCTCATCTGCCATTTACCTGCCCATGTTTCCAGTCTCTCCAAGTCCTTCTGGAGAGAAATTACATCCTGCTCTGATTCTACTTCCTTACACAATTTTGTGTCATTAGCAAAGATGGAGACTTTGCTCTTTATGCCAACCTCAAGGTCATTAATAAACAAGTTAAAAAGCAGGGGTCCCAGTACCGATCCCCGGGGTACTCCACTCACGACTTTAGCCCAACCAGAAAAAGTTCAATTTATGAACTTGACTCTGTTGTCTATCCTTCAACCAGTTTTCAATCCAGGTGCATATATTTGTACTGAGTCCAATTTGCTTTATTTTGTACACCAACCTCTTGTGTGGAACCGTATCAAACGCCTTTGCAAAATCTAAGTAGACCACATCAACTTTATTACCCTGGTCTAAATTCCTACTTATCTCCTCAAAAAAACTAATAAGGTTTGTTTGGCATGCTCTATCCTTCATAAATCCATTGTTATCCATTAGGTCTTCCTGAATATTATCCCATACTAAACCTTCAAGTAGCTTCCCCACTATTGATGTCAAGTTTACAGATTTGTAATTACCAAGTAGTAATCTAGCTCCCTTTTTTAATATAGACCCCACATCTGTTTTACACCAATTTGTGGTACTGAGCCTGTGGAAATTGAGTCCTTGAATATTAAATGTAATGGTTTGGCAATTACTGAACTTTGGGGTAGATCCTTAGATGGTCGCTAATTTTTTTTAACGTTACTTAATCTCATTTTTACATATCCATATCCGTAATGCATATCCCCAAAGCTGCTTAACGCTATGTTGTTCAGTCATTTTCCTTAAAAATTAGTGAACAATATATTTTAAAGAACCTTATGCTTCTTCATATGCAAATTAGCACTTTAATTAGCACTTTACCTACCAATAGAGATCCCCAGTTTATGTTAAACAACCCTAATAACGTAACAATATTTAGCACCTGCTGACAGCTGCCCTTACTCACGTCTAAACCCTGAGGAGCATTGCGTTGGTGCTCCAAATAGCCTACAAGTGGAAATGGTAGGTCTTAAGTGATACCCATATGAACAGGATGAGTGTAGGAATGAACTCTTTCATGACGTGTTATACTAACAGATATATGGTGGAACATATAAATGGATGAAACACAGCAACAAATTAATATTAATTGTTTTTTTTTAACTATAATATGTTGTTTAATGATGAAAGTGAATGTTAGACGTGTATTTGGCCTACTATTGTATATATATTTTATCGTATAAAGTATGAGTTTACCAGAATGAATCTACCTATGAGAAAATTATTTTCAAGGAGACAGAAGTAACCAACATAATTTTTAATTACACACAGATCTGGCACTGTGTGTAAAAAATCAAATACAAAATGTTTACATATAATTTTCTAACTACTATAGTATACTAACGTTCCCTAATAACGTTCTTTCCCAATGCGCATGCGCAGTGTATTTTGTTAGGCTATGGTAATCCTCCCCCCCCGCCCCCGCCCCCCATCCACATTACGTTACCTTGGTCGTTTTGCTAACGGATCATTAGCCTTGAAGATACCTGTTAATAAGGAGGAAAATAAGGTCCATTACCTATTTCGGGAACGTTATGTTATTTGCCCAAAATTAGCAACCTTCTGAGGATCTACTCCTTAAGAACATTTGGGTGTCTGCTATCGGGCCCGGTGCTTTATTTACTTTAATTTTATCAAGCCACCTATGCACTTCTTCTGCAGCACTATTATTGCAATTGATTCTTCCCGGGTACACTAAATACAGAGGCCAATAATTAATTTAATACCTCTGCCGTTTCCTCATCTCCAATAATTTGCCTGCCCATCTCACACTGAAATTATCCTATATTCTCTTTTCTAATCTTTTTGTTATTAAGGTACTTAAAGAACATTTTAGGGTTGATCTTACTTTCTGTTGCAATCCTTTTTTCATTTTCAGTTGTTGCTAATGTAATTGCCCTTTTTCAACTAATTCCTTATAATTCTGATAAGATGCCTCCCTCCCTTCTGACTTTAAGAATCTAAATGCCTGCCTCTTCCTTTCCATTCTCTCCCCTACCTGTTTGTTTAGCCACATTTGATTTTAGAAGTAACGCCATCTTAGGGTAAGACCTACTTAACGCCATGTTATTTGATGCTAATGCAAGGCACTGCTAACTTAACATGATATTAAACACACGCTAATGAGATGTATTTAGCTTTGTGGATACCCGTTAAACCCAGGGAAACTAACGTCCATGACCTATTTAGGTAACGTCATGTTAGTAGGCCAGATTTCACGGACATATGGGGATCTACCCCATAAAGGCTTGGACATTCTTGAAGCATCATTTTTAACATATGTACTGTACCTGTGCCATGTATATTACCATATTACCTTAGCTTACAAGTGAATTTTTGTATGAAAAATTGTACTTCGCTGCCTGAGTAACTACAATGAAAGTAGCATAAAGCAGACTGTCCAGGGGCCGCTGCAAAGTGCACCACGGGCTGGATTTGGCACCCGGTCACCATTTGAAGAGCCCTGATTTAGCCTGTTAATTTAAGGTAAATTATTTAAGCAATAATCACCTCTTCTTTTATGTTGTTTCCCACCATTTACTTATATATATATTTTTTTTTTAAACTTAATTTTTATTAAAAAATTTTAGGGAGAGGGGAGGAATGAAGAAAATAAAAAATGGGGGGGAGGGAAGGGTACAGAAAATAGAGATGGGAGAAAGTTCACATTCATGTACAATTTTACCTAACAAGATTTCTTAAAATATTCTATCACACAGTTAATATAAATATCCTTTTTTCTTTTTTTTGTTTTCTTTTTTTTGTTTTCCCCCTTTTTTTTGTTACAACAAAATTAAGTGGGTATTAATTTCTGGTTGATTTTCACTCAGAATCCAAGGTAACCACACCTTCTGAAAATCTGTGTAGGTGTCGTTATTAAGACTAACCATTTTTTCCATGTAGCAAATCTGCCAGACTTTATTTTTAACTTTGGAAATTGAGGGAATAATTGTTTGTTTCCATACTGCCGCTAATTTGCGTCTTGCGGCTGAAGATATGTGGCACAGGAATTTATTTTCATGTCTCGTGAGGGGGTAATATGGTTTGTTTAAAAGAAATAACCAGGGATCCATTGGTAGGTCCAAACCGAAAAACCTTTGTGACCACATTTTGATTTCCAGCCAATAAGATGCTATGAATGGGCACCCCCACCATATATGTATAAATGTGGCTTGTACTCCACATCCTTTCGGACATGTAGTTGGGTACTCTGGGATGAATTTAGCTAGTCTCATGGGGGTTAAGTACCACCTCATCATAACTTTATAGGCATTTTCTCTGATTGTGATACACATTGATGATGTGGCAACTTTTTGAAAAATATCATTCCAGTCTTCCATGTCTAATACCTCCCCCAGGTCATCCTTCCATTGTAGCATATATTTCAGTTTTTAATTCATTTGTGGAGGGGGGCTAACAAAGTATCCATACAATTTAGATATCAGTCCAGGTGTGTTACTATCTGCTAGACAAAGTGACTCAAATCTAGTTAGCAATTCGGGGGGTCGGATTTTGTTATAAAAGGCTTTCAATTGAAGGTATTGGAGGAACTGATTGTTTGGGATAGCCTTTTCTTTGTGGAAATATTCAAATGTTCTGGGAAATTCTTCTGAACCTACATCTTTTAATCTTGTGATACCTGCTATTTTCCAGTCTATAAACCTATTACGGCCTATTCCTGGACCAAATTCTGGGTTATCATATAGTGGAGTCATAAGTGTGTTCCGTGTTGTAAGGAAGTGTCGATTTGCAACTGAGTTCCATAATTTGAGTGAATGGGCTATAGTTTGGCTGGATTTGAGTATTTCGGGACTCTTTCTCACTGGGGACCATAGAAGATTACTTAATTCGACTGGGGCAACTAAATCCATTTCCAATGATACCCAGCATCTGTGGACTGGATTAGAGTGCCATAGTATTAGTTGGCTTGTTTGGGCTGCTTTGTAATAGGACATAAGGCATGGTAGTCCCAGCCCTCCTGTCTTGTTTGGTATATTTAAGATTTTCTTACCAATTCTTGGTGTTTTATTTTTCCATATAAATTTGTTTATTATAGACTGTAGAGTTTTAATTTCCTCCAATACCAATGGAATGGGTAGAGTTTGGAAAAGATATAGAAGACGGGGCAATATGTTCATTTTTATACTGTGTATTCTGCCCATCCATGATATAGTGTGGCCGGACCACTTCCCAATATCAGACTTACACTACCGACACACTTTATTAAAGTGTGGCCGGTACCGCAAGCCGGGAGATTTCCCGGCTTGCTAGTGGCCGCCCCTCGGCTGACGCGCGGTCACGCGTCTTCGGGAGCCTGCGCCCCCTGCACGCGCGTCCAGTGCTCCCCGAGGGAGCCCTGGTGTCCCGCGATTGCGGGACGGCGGCAGGGGGTTTCGGGGGACCCGGCGGACCCGGCAGCGGTAGGGAGAGCGCCCCGATCGGAGGGCGCTCTTCCGCTGCTTCGGCGCGCGCCCGTCACCCTCGGGCGCGCGCCAGGCTACTGCTGCGGCCAAGAACGGGCAAATGCTCGAATAAACTTGGCCGCAGCAGTAAGAGCTCTTAGGACCTTTGGATAATTCTCCCTATACAGAGAACTATAGTTTTTTGTGATAAATATCCCTAGGTATTTGATCGTATTCGGTTCCCATTTAAAATCAAAGTTTAAAGCAATCAATTTAATTTGATCTTTAGGCAGATTTATATTTAGTGCCTCAGATTTGTTACTATTGATTTTGAAACCTGAGATATCCTTAAAAGAAGACAGAGTGGAGTATAAATTTGGAAGTGAAGTTTGAGGTTTGGTTATTGTAAGGATCACATCATCTGCATAAAGTGCGATTTTGTATATCTGACTCTTCACCTGAACTCCTGTAATATTTGGGTTGTTTCTTATGTTTGCAGCTAGTGGCTCCATACAGAGGGCGAATAGCAGTGGAGATAAGGGACATCCCTGTCTGGTTCCATTTTTATAGGAAAGGTCTCAGAGGAGAAACCTTGGGAGTATATTTTTGCCGATTGTGTAGTGTATAAAGACTCGATGGCTCTAAGGAAAGGGGCTTCCACTCCAAATGCCTGCAATGTTTTTGACATGTATTTCCAATCGATTCGGTCAAACGCCTTTTTGGCGTCAAGGCTCAGGACCATTGATGGTATTTTATTTTTGGTAGCTAATGACACCAACTCAATAATGCATCTGGTATTGTCCGCAGCTTGTCTTCCTGGTCCGGATGAACCAGAGATGGACGAACTTTATTTAATCTAATAGCTAATATTTTGGAGAATATTTTTAAGTCTGAGTTTATTAAAGAAATTGGTCTGTAGTTCTTACAGTCTGTAGGGTCTTTTCCATCTTTATGGATTAGTGTTATGGTTGCCTGGAGCATACTGTTGGGAAATTGGGAGTCTATTAGTATAGAGTTGAACATATTTAATAGTACTGTGGCGAGGATATTAGAGAATTTTTTATAGTATAAATTCGAGAAGCCATCGGGCCCCGGAGCCTTAGCCGGTTTGAGATCTTTAATAACCCTGAGAACTTCTTCGAGTGTGAAAATTTGGGCTAATTTGTCTTTATCGTCTGGCGTAATTATGGGGAGATAAGCTGAATCTAGGAAGTTTTCCATTTTGGTTGTTAATTGTTTGCTTTGTTTAGTCTTATTACCATCATATAATTTGGAATAGAAGGCCTGGAATTCCTTAATTATAAGTGTCAGATTTGTTGAGAGAATACCTGATTTTTGTCTGATTGCGTGGATATTACGGTTTGTTGGAACTGATCTAAGTCTAGCGGCCAGCATTTTATCTGGTTTATTTGATTTCTCAAAAATTTTAGCTTTAGTAAAGGTGAGGGATTGTTCTGCATTAGCCATGAGAAGGAGATTCAGTACAGTTGTGGCCTCCTTTACTTTTTCTAGATCTACATGTTGATTCCCTCTTTGGTGTAATTTTGTTAATTCTTCCACTTTTGTTTGGGCCCTCTTTATATTGGCTTCCCTTTCTTTCTTTCTATTTCCTGCAATACTGATTAGCTTTCCTCTAAGGGTGACCTTATGGGCCTCCCAGAGAACAAAGGGGGATGATACAGAGCCTGTATTGGTTTTGAAAAAGAACTCTAGTTCTTCATCCAGTATTTTTTTAATCTCAGGTATTTTGAGTACCGGTAAGGACTCATTTATTTTCCATTGGGCTGAATGTGGGGGCATGTTAAGATGTAAGATTCTCATCTCCACCTGGGCATGATCCAACCAGGCCACAGCACGTATTTTTGAATATGCACAGTATGGTATTGCTCTAGAGGAAATAAAAATATAGTCTATACGGGAGTGTGAACCATGAGGAGGAGAGTAGAAAGTATATATATATATTATATATTTAAAAAAAAAATGTAAATGTCAATTATTATAATATTATCATGATACATGGATGGACTGTTGTGTCCATTACCATGGACCTTGGGCCCATTATTATTGGCTAATTACCAGTGACCTTGCTATTGGCTTTTTTACATCTCATTGAAGCCTGGAAAACATCGGGTTACTCCAGGTTCAGATAATGGCATTGTAGCTTTACTGTGGATTTTTGCAGATGCAGAGAGCTATTTACTATATCTTTTACCTTTGTAAGTAAGGGATTTACCATGTACAATGCTTATGCTCACATTGGGTGGCACTAAATTACTAGTTTGACATGGTTACCCCAGCTTATTCATACATACATTAAAGTTAATTGACTTTCTTTACTCTTCCTTTTGCTGAGCCAGAGAATATCTTTAAAGGAGCATTCCAAGCATTTGTTTTACTAGGTGGGAGTCAGGGGGTCTCCAGGGCTGAACCACGCTAATTTCACCTACGGGAACCCTCTGCCTCCGGAGGTACTTACGTTCCTAGGTGCAGCCGGGACTCCATGATTCTTACATCTCTGATGGCACATGGGTAACAGATGAAGTTGCTGCTTCCTATTGGCTCCTGTGCCATGGGAGATTTAAACCTCCATATTGTTTACCCATCCAGGGATGCTACTGGGAGCACATTGAGAGGTAAGTATCTCGGGAAGCAAGGGGTCCCCGGAGCTGAAATTAACGCGCTTCATACCTAGGGCGGAAAAGAAACCGCTAGGTGGAACCACATCAGATTGTCATATAACACACCTATGTTTTTGAAATATGTATATTTAAAGCCGTCGTGGCAGTTAGTGATGAATTACAAATAGACCATTTGTATGCCAGTTACAAATATACCATTAGTAACTCACACCTGACTCATGCATGCAGAACTTTACATTTAATACAGTAAACAGCCCACTTCTACAGTATGTTGAATTCTTAATGTAGTCCTCTTTCCCCCTGACTAAAGAGACTACCGGTACTGCCGTTACCTGTTTGGCTACCAGAAGGTCTGAGCCTCCGCTACTGGGAGCCTGAGGTGGTATATTGATTGCCTCGGTGAAGCGCCTCCACCTGCTAAGGATCCCAGCGTAGTGGGAGGAGCCCTTCACAGGAACCAATAGTAATAGTAAACAAACACAGTATATAATAACAACCTTTACTGAACACACACATATAATATAACAACCCGTACTACACAGTACAATGCACACCCAGCCCAGTACCACCAGTGAGTGCCCCCAAAGTACATTGGGTGCTAGGCACCAATACACTGATGTCCTTCTCCCAATGTCAGGCCCACCAAAAAGTGTATGGTGTAGTGCTACCCGTGAACTGTTGGTGCACTTTGTTGACGTACCTGCCGGGAAGATGCAGCCCAAGATCTTCTTATAACGGCAATAGAAGTGATGTAGTGGTCAGCGCAAGATGATGAACTCAAAAAAAATATAAAAGATAATAAAATACACGGTATTAGTGCATGTTTTAGATAGACATAAATGGTCTTAAGGTGCGGAGGGGAGGAGAGGGAAAAAGGGGAGGGGGAGGGGCAAAAGGAGGGTAGGGGGAGGGGTAATTGAAATCAATAGGTGGATAGCAAATGATGATATTAAATATAAAATGATAGAAACAATAAAACATATGTTTCAATGACTCACACGGCCTAATGTGAGACTCCACCCTCAGAGAAGAATGTGGAATATTGTATATATCCTCTATAATAAAGGAATACTAAAGAAGAAAAAACTCACACAGCCTTGTGTGAGCCCCTTCCATCAGTGAATGATGTCATCAATCTGATAGGAATCAGTATCAACTTCTTTTCAAATTCTCCCAATGGAGGCAATGCGTGAGAAGCTCCTCTCCCAGGTGCCCATATATCAAAAAATGGGCAAAGCCTGGATTAGTAGCAATAAAGGTTTATTACATCAATAAAGTAAAAAGCTAAATGACACTCACACAGAAATGGACAAACAGCCCAAATGTCAGCCGTGGGTCTGTCCGGTAGACCCTTTCCTTCCAGTTGTGCTCCCGCTAGCGCGTCCGGCAGCAGGACCGAGAGGGAGGAACCTGACGAAGCTTTACTAGCGAAACGCATAGTTCCCTGCCGGAGCTCATTGTGTGAGGGACCCAGGCAGCCGCCGGACTTCCGGAAAGATCCTCCCTCTCGGTCCCGCTGCCGGACGCGCTAGCGGGAGCACAACTGGAAGGAAAGGGTCTACCGGACAGACCCACGGCTGACATTTGGGCTGTTTGTCCATTTCTGTGTGAGTGTCATTTAGCTTTTTACTTTATTGATGTAATAAACCTTTATTGCTACTAATCCAGGCTTTGCCCATTTTTTGATATATGGGCACCTGGGAGCTTCTCACGCATTGCCTCCATTAGGAGAATTTGAAAAGACGTTGATACTGATTCCTATCAGATTGATGACATCATTCACTGAGGGAAGGGGCTCACACAAGGCCGTGTGAGTTTTTTCTTCTTTAGTATTCCTTTATTATAGAGGATATATACAATATTCCACATTCTTCTCTGAGGGTGGAGTCTCACATTAGGCCGTGTGAGTCATTGAAACATATGTTTTATTGTTTCTATCATTTTATATTTAATATCATCATTTGCTATCCACCTATTGATTTCAATTACCCCTCCCCCCACCCTCCTTTTCCCCCTCCCCCCTCCCCTTTTTCCCTCTCCTCCCCTCCGCACCTTAACACCATTTATGTCTATCTAAAACATGCACTAATACCGTGTATTTTATTATCTTTTATATTTTGTTTTAGTTCGTCTGCACTGTGTGCCTGACACTAGACAGTAAAATGGGGAAGCATCCCTATCTAGGGGCCTTCCCTAAAGCAACCACAACCTCCCTTGTGTGGGGCCTATCTGGGACCGTATGTTGTTCTCTGGCTTAGTCTGAGTGCCACTGACACTCAGACCCTACCTTCCCCTTGTCTGTCCTGGCTCCAACTGATGCCTCGCTCTCCAAGCACGCCAAATTTATCAAAATCCCCTCCAGTGAATACTGCCACCCTATTGGCTGAACTGCGTCATGTGATCAGGCTGCCCCAGGGGATCCTGGGAGATGTAGTTCCCCTGTGGACCCTTACAGAAGATCGCCACCGCTCAGGGACCCACTGCGCATGCACAAGCCTCCTCAGATGGCCACCGCTATTCCCGGACACTGCGCATGCGCGGCACATTAACAATGGCGGCGCCCTGCTCGGGCGTCCACCGCGGAACACCTCAACATCGGAGCACTCTCTCCTGCTCTCCCGCCGGTCGCCGCAACTCCCGACGCCGCATTAGCCTCTCCCTTCCCCACGCCCGCATCGGAAGAAAGGGGGGGAGGGAGCGGGGTGACCCGGCTACATTAACAAAACTGGAGTACAAACAGGAATCTACAATTGCTAGAAAATAAATTATGTGATGCTATATATACAGTAACTGTACTGCGTTGTATAAAGTCAGGTCTTGTGATTCAGTGAACATGGAGTATAACAAAGGGCAATTTGTATCTCCCCAGCAAAGACTTTCTGCTTAAGTTCAGGAATCGGGCAAAATGTCATGTTTTTTTTTTTTATTTTGTATTTTTTCTACAAAAACGGCAATCTTTTCAAAAATAGATTTTCCACGCAGCAAAAAGTCAATGTACAAGGTCACGTGGTATTGTCAAGTTTGCTACATATATTCTGGCATAAAATTGGTCAAATTCTGGGAGATTCTGAGCAATGTGAACTTCTGTGAAATTGCTAAATATAAGAGAAAACCACGAAGAACCAAATTGAAATTGCTAGTCCCCAAGAACCATTAGGGAATTCCACCACACTCATAACTGAACTTGGGACCATTTCCACTTTAAAAGAGAATTACCGTATTGCAGACTTTATTAGAGCTACATAAAAAGAGAAACATTATATTAAGTGCAGCAGAATTCATTACCCAATTTGGGGAATAGAGGTGAGTGCAATTATGATTATGTAAAGTTATTTGTAATGATTTATGCAGTAAGTATTAAAGCAGGGGTTCTCAACCCAAGTCCTCAAGACCCTCCTCCCCTCCCCACCCAACAGGTCAGGTTGTCAGGATATCCCTGCTTCAGCACAGGTGGCTCAATCAAATGCTCAGTCAAAGACCTGATCTGTTGCGGGGTCTTGAGGACTGGGGTTAAGAACCCCTGAATCAAGGAATGGAACACAGTGTTTGTAGCAAGAAAAGTATCCTTTTTTTTATTCCTACTAATCACTCATTGGAAATAGACGTCGCATTCTCCTTTATTCATTATATCAGGTAGAGTATTTTTGTTTTACAAAACATAACTATTAAACTGTACACAAAACCTTAACTGTTTGTACAGTGCATTCCTATTCTGATTTTAGGCATGTGTTTTATATATATTTCAGGCACAATGCTTAAATGATACAATATTTGTGGCTAAAAATTGGTCCCATGCTATATCAGAGAATTAGGACAAGCCCTTAATTAAACTCTTAGAAATGCTTAGCACACTTTTCTGTTCAACAAAATGTTTTCTGTTAAACAGATGCCAGTATTCAACGTGTGGTTCTTAAGTTATGGAATAGTTTCAGATATGGTGTTTGTGTGTGTATATATCTACTGTATGTATGTATATTCCGTAAATGTAGCCAGGCAAATGCTGACCGCACAATCCCCTGTCCGTGGGGAGTCTCTCTCTTTGGGGGGGTCCCATTCGGATCACACCCCACACAGGCAGCCTTTGTTTTTACTGTTCCCTGTGTCACTGCCTTTGACTTTTTATCCCGTGGCTCCGGCGAAAATAAATCGGGCTGCATCTACATGTACTGTATATATGTATATATATCATCATTTTTAGCTATAGTCAATCCAATACAGGGCGAAGGTTTCCCCATTGATCCTCCAGGTTCTGCGCTGGCAAGCCTCTCCACGTAGAGTCGAAAACATTTCTTAATGTCATCCTCCCATCTTGCTTTGTCCAACGATTGTCACTTCCTCTTGCATTATGTATCATCATGTAATCTAATGGTATTATCATGTTCCTTATGGTACCAATGCACACTTATTCAACATTGTGTCTTCTTAATGCACTTCAAATGGCTATGGTGCAGACAGAAACGAATGCATTTTTAATAACCTGTGAATTCTAAGCTGAGAGGTAGGTCATACTGTATTCACTACTTCGAGAACTCACATTTTACACAACCGATTACTAATTTAAAATCTTAGTACAATTTTTTTCAGGAGTACTTTACAGCTCCTTCTTGATCCCCACATCAAATGAATCAATGCAGTATTGTTTTCTCAGTTAGGGTCTGAAAAGTATTGTATACTGTATAACATTTTTATTAAGCAACCCACAGCAAGAATAGACATTTGGAATGAGTACCTTCACCTTGAGCTGCAATATCTGGATACAAGAGAAGGGCAGGAAAAACAGATGGACCTATAGGGAATTATCAAAGATATAGAAAATTGACTAATACTCAACATGCATATATTACCGTCATGTCGCAACTTTACAGTTAAACTTAGCGTGCCATTTCATCCTTCAGTTGAAAAACACATTTCTGAATCACTCCGGCCAAGAAAAATCAATTTGACATAGCAGAGGTTAAGGCAAATATGGTTATAACAGCTTAGATGTAAATTCCATTGTTCATTTTTACAGAGCACACCCAGTTCACACAGCAGAACTCTACAAGAAAGAACAATACTAGCACTGTGTATCCTATGTAACTTAAGGTCATACAACGGTAACTTATCCAGGGTCTTGGGGAGCTTGTCTTGAACCCAGGAGTTCTTGGTCTGATCAAAGTTCAGAGCTATAGTCAGTAATTCTGCGTAGAGTACTTATTGCATTACAAGTACAGTTCAATTTAGTACAAAAAAATCAAGACATTTG
This sequence comes from Ascaphus truei, assembly GCF_040206685.1. Taxonomy (NCBI): domain Eukaryota; kingdom Metazoa; phylum Chordata; class Amphibia; order Anura; family Ascaphidae; genus Ascaphus; species Ascaphus truei. The sequence continues at coordinate 42,059,723 of NC_134485.1, read as the reverse complement.
CTGTGTCCTCACTTTTTTTTTAACCCGAATCACTTACGCTATGATAACAAAAAATACTCCAGAAGTTTTTTTATTTCATTTGATTCTTTTTTTATGTGATAATATTTAAATAATAATAAAAAAAGGCTGCAGCATGATTTTCTTCAAATAACAGCATTAGAACTACACTCTGATCATTGCAAATTTGAATCAGCATTCTGAGTTAGATATGACGAGTCCCTCTGAATAGCTGCCACAGTTTGCATATACTGTACAGTATCTTCTGTTATTTCTTTGTATGCGTCCACATCCAAACTTTTAAATGAATGAAACATACCTTAAAATATGAAGCAAACATTAAAAAATTGGGAGAGATGGTGTTACATGCCCAACCGCATTATTACAGCAGCAATCAAATCACAAAACCACAGTTTTTTTTAACTTTATATGTACCAGGAATCCCCCAGATCTGAACCGCTCAACCCTCTCGATTTGTTCAGAGTTTTTTTTACTTTTGATAGTATTTGAAAGGACAGGCTAAGAGGTGGCTCAAGGGTCACCCAATCAGTAGTGGCAATGTCATCTCACTATGATGTCACTGCTTTGTAGTGACTATTAAATATCTCGGGAACAAGGGAGGGTCTACATAGCTTGGAGTGCTGTGGGTCAGGTCCAGGGGACACCATGCTACATATAAGATTATATATACAGGCATACCCTGGTTTAAGGACACTCACTTTAAGTACACTCGCGAGTAAGGACATATCGCTTAATAGGCAATCGGCAGCTCACGCATGCGCCTGTCAGCACGTCCTGAAGAGCAATACCGGCTCCCTACCTGTACCGAAGCTGTGCGCAAGCGGGGAGACTATAGAACCTGTTACAAATGCCTTATTTACATCAGTTATGCACGTATATGACGATTGCAGTACGGAACATGCATCGATAAGTGGAAAAAAGGGAGTGCTTCACTTTAAGTACATTTTCGCTTTACATACATGCTCTGATCCCATTGCATACGTTAATGCGGGGTATGCCTGTATATATACATATACATAAATATACACATCCACACATCCACAGGTCTCGACAAATTCCACAAAAAAAAAACACTCACCCAAAAATAAAAGTCACTTCCCCCCCAAAAAAAACTCACCCCCCTCATTTTACCTGCTCGCGAGTGTTACCAGCGGCGTGATGAGGCATCTCCCGGTCTACTCCTGATTCCTCCCCAGCAACTTTCGTGTCTCTGCTGCAACTCCAGTAAAGATGGCTTCCACGGCGTCAAGTTACTTAGTGTCCCGATGTCATGGCAACGTGGTGTCATTTGATGCCGCGCAGCCATCTTTACTGGAGCTGCAGCGGAGACACAGAAGTTACTGGGGAAGAATGGAGAATACTGGGAGACGCTGCACCACGCCGCCACACTCCTCCGCCGGTAAGGCGCGCGAGCAGGTAAAATGCAGTCGCCCCATGCTTGCTATACTGTATACAGGCATACCCCGCATTAACGTACGCAATGGGACCGGAGCATGTATGTAAAGCGAAAATGTACTTAAAGTGAAGCACTACCTTTTTTTGCACTTATCGATGCATGTACTGTACAGCAATCGTCATATACGTGCATAACTGATGTAAATAACGCATTTGTAACAGGCTCTATAGCCTCCCCACTTGCGCACAGCTTCGGTACAGGTAGGGAGCCAGTATTACTGTTCAGGACGTGCTGACAGGCGCATGCGCGAGCTGCCGTTTGCCTATTGAGCGATATGTACTTACTCGCGAGTGTACTTAAAGTGAGTGTCCTTAAACCGGGGTATGCCTGTATATATATCAAGAACTATAGTGACACTCTCCAGAATTAACCTATACTTGAACAAGATCAGTAGATAAAGGAAATGGAAAAACAAGCACACCAGGGTGATGTGTGAACTTGGCTGCAGGAGATTGGGGAGGCGTGGCGGACGTGTCACAACGTGGATTCGCCCTCATTGGCCAAACCGCTGACGTCACGCGACCGCGCTTGAAAAGACAATTTTTTTTATCTTTTCAAACCGCGGCCCCACCATTGCTCTCCGTCGTGCGCACGCGCACTAGTGGCGGCCGCATAGGGATTATGCCACTTGCACGCCTGCACCATCGCACTGAGTATAATCTCAGCCTTGCTCAAGACTTGAGAAAGGCTCAGGTGGGAGTCGAAGCGCTGACTGTCTTTAATAAATGTTTTAATTTTTCTTTTGCAAGCTCTGGTATGCATGCTTTTTCATTATGTATGATATATATATATATGTGTGTGTGTGTGTGTGTGTGTCTAAGACATGCAAATGAGCATACAGTAATATTTCCATTTGCTATTTATATATTGTGATTATTAAAATTGTGTATATTTTCATATCGCACTAGAATCGGGCGCTTTCTTTCTTTTCGTTTTTGTAGATATATATATATATATATATATCATATGTTACCGTTCCGAGGTCTGGTAAACAAGAGACAGCACTAAGTACTCACTTCAACAAGGTGTATTAGTGATAGCAGTGATACTATACATCAAGAAACCCAACGTTTCGGTAATCCAAAACGAGACCTTCTTCAGGGAGATGCAAGGGATTTTTCTTTTGCAAGCCCTGGTATGCCTGTTATTTCATTATGTATGATATATATATTTATATATATATATAATACTGTACACTGTAGATATATACGTAGCATGGATTGCTGCTTAATACACAAGTGTTAATATCTTCTATGGACAGTGACACAAGTCTCCTGTGTAGTAGAGAAACCTGTTCTAACTTGCAACACTGAGAAGCTAGGAGAAGTAAAGAGAGACCTTATGCTTGGTTGCTGAATTGAACACACCAAATCCGCATATGTATTATGTGTAGAAAGATGTAGCCAGTCATGTTCATTTGGTGGCAATCACAGCTTTGCTTTTAACCCCAATGTTAGTACTGTCATTGAGGAGAGCAACATCTGGGTATCGGCAAATTAGAGTTTAAATATGAATGCAAAGGGCATGTCTAATTAGTGGCTTTGAGAGATCTCTGTAGGGAATGATATCCTGAAGTCAAACGTGACTAATGTACAAATACCATCCCCAACCGGCCAATATACAGAATTTCAGTTTTCAATGTGGTACCACTAATAATGCTATTTATAAACAATCACACATGTATAAGTTATTATTTTCATTGTGCTGCAGGCATTTCTGGCACTGAAGGAGTTAAATAGCAGGCATGTGCATCTGTTCTGCTGTCAAACCCAGCTTTTCCGATTTTCTTAAGTTCCCAAAATAAAGACCTCCATTGTTCTCCGAGTTCACTGACACAAAGGTGTACTGACTGCCATCTGGTGGCGAAAGTAATCATTGGTTTTTGAAAAATAAAAGTACTGAGGAGGGAATATTTCAGGGGAGCAATGTGACAGCACCTGGAAGTCCTTCTATATTCAGTTATACAGCATACAATATTGACAGCTGACCAGGGAGAAAGTAGAAGCTGCACACTGCTTGAGTTAAAGCAATTCACTACAAATTATAGCCTTTTTTTGGCTAACCTGATGTACTAAAGTCAGGTAAAATCATACTTGCATAGAAAGAAGAAATGTACAATTTTTTTAGTTCATGTGTCAAAGTTTCTCATCCCAATACTCGGTGATGAGAACCGAATGCCCATATCCTCTGATCCTCTGCAACATTTCCAATTTTACTAGAGCATTTTCCCGAGTAATGGAAACGACCAGCTAAAGGTTTGTCATATAAATGACCTTTAATCTCCTAGATAACTTTTCACCGCCTATAAGGTGTTTTCTATAGTTCTGTAGAGCAAGTGTTCTCAAAATTTTCTTTATACACGAAATAGATATAAAAATCAGCAATTCATATAGCAATCCTTAGCCTTGTTGTGCTAGCAGTACATGGAATTATTTGTTTCAAATGACCTATTATGGCTAATTTAAGACTTTTTTTCATCTTGGATACTAAAATGTGCTCAGATTTCATGTGTGCTTATTAATGCAAATGATATTTCTTGTATGTCAGTTGGCTCTCTTTCTCCTCTCTCCTACTGTATGCCTATCCCCTTTATCCCTTTAATGTCCATCTACCCTGTCCCCTAGTGTCTCCTCTACACTTGATGTCCTCTCTACCTACAGATACCCACCTCTTGCACACTCAGGTCTGCTGATGCACACTGGTTTTGGCATATGCACTCTTCCTGCACACCAAAATGCATCTCTTCAGTCCCCACACACAGAGTTTCCCATAAACACTAACCTGTCCACGTTACCTTCAGACTCAGTATCAGGCTCTCCTAGACTGTGGGCAGCAGGCACGCCACACTAGTGTATATATCTATTATGAGTATCTCTGAGCCAGGAAGAGATGGAGGATCATACACACAGTTGCCTAACAAACATGGGAACGTTGACATTCATTAGGAGACCACTGGCAGCAGCTTAAACAGGGAGACATTGGAGTGAGCATTGAAGTAGTGGAGCCTGTAAATAGAAACCATAGGCCTTCTGTTATTTCATGGCAGGCCGCTTCTTCACACCCTGCAGAGATTGAAAAACGCAAAAGGAGCTGACTGAAGAAAATGTAAACAGGTTGTTTAACCTGACCACCTGTTTCAGAATCCCAGTTGTAGGGTTATTGTGTCATGATAAAAATGCCTTTAATAGTAAAATATCAAGGAAAAGAACACATTATATTTAATAAAAAATGAATAGACAATACCGTTCTATGGCTAACTAAATACTTTTATTTGTGACAGCTTTCGAGATACAGTACACTGATCTCATCTTCTGGCATTGTTACAATGATTAAGCAAGCAAGGTTTAACTTAAAAACAGTGTATTTTGGAATGTTATCTGTGACTGAAACTTATCACTCCCCCCTGTGCTGTATGCGATTTATGACTTGAGGTGTTAAATAGTCCCTGAATGTTAGTGATGTAAGAGTGTGTGTGTGTGTATGTATGTAACCGTATAAAGCGCCCACAGTGTATACAGCGCTTTACAAAAGGTGTGTGTGGACTGGGAGTGTATACCAATGCTGTGGGTAGGTGTGGAAATGTAAGAGGGTGTTGCATTACTAAAAGTGTATGTAGATACTATGTGGTCCCTATTGGTATATAGGATGGAATTACAAAGAGTATTTGTATGTGTAAGAGACAGCTGTGTGTGCAATCATATAGCGCAGTACAGGTAGTCCTCGCTATCCAACGTTTCACTTTACAACGAATGACATATCCATCGCTTTAAAATACAACCCTATCGGACATTTTTTGACGCCGGAATGCGTTATCCAATGCTCACCGCCACTGATTAACATTGAACTAACTTTACAACGGTTTCACTATCCAACGCCACTTCCAGAACAGATTCCGTTGGAAAACCGAGGACTGCCTGTATATATACACATGGCCTTTAGTACTCATGGGAAGAGAGTTCTCTTGTGTCAGTAGTGACTCATGAAACTGCAGTCTCAGTTTAGGCCACCGCTAAGTGTCCCGAACAGTTGCATAAATTTGTATTCCTACAACCATCTCTCTTTATACATCTACATATTTTGGAAAATCATATGCTACAAGGTTTTTTTTTTTCAATTAATATTTTTGTAAATGTTGATGTTATTAAATACTGTAGTGCCCACGGTTATTCTAACACAAACCAGTGGCAATCGCCAAAAAGACCGAGGTACATGCTGGATACATGCCTTAAACTAGACCCAGCATTTCTGCATTGATTAATGACCCATCAGATTAACAGCGGGGGTCCCTGGCAGTCCCATTCAAACTGAATGGGACTGCCAGGGACCCCTGCTGTGTTAATCCTATGTGTCATTAGTCAATGCAGAAATGCCTTAAACTAGCCAGGTTACACCCAGCACATACCCAGAATGTAACCGGGCTAGTTTAAGGCAAGCTTTAGAATACTTGTGGTCTCGTCTGTATGTGAATTCTTTCAAGCCTTTTAGTCTTCCCCCACTATTTGGATATCAATAATAAGTATTATCAAAAAATAGGTACACGTCATCAGCTATAGGCCTAGATCTTGCTAGACATAAATGTATGTTCATTGCAGATTGTGATACTTTTTAATGGATCTTCAAGAGCGTTCCCTGTCTATGCAATATTTGATTATGACTGATTTAGCATTGACATTTCAGCTGTATTATCTATATCTCTAATTCTGACTCTTCTTCATTCAGCAGAGAACACTGGCAGATGGGGTGCGGAATTCCTGCAGAAAGCTCTTGACCAACATGGAAAGGCCACAGATGAGCCAATGACAGCCCATGACCCCTCTACTGTCCCACCCTCTTTTCTGACCGTGCTTCTATTTACCACATCAAACAGGTCTGAGAATATTTCTATTAGCGCGAAGTTTGCGTTTTTCAGTTTTCAAATTTGTTTCCAATTTTTTTTGTGTGAGGGTTTTCAGAAGATAAAAAAGGGCATCATTTGAATAATAAAAAAAAACAGCATTTTTTCCCCATTCATTGAATTAAAAAAACATGTTCTAATGTGACATGTGTACTGGTCATATGACTTTATACATTTTGACCATGTAACCCGGCAGCTTATATTTTATGTTTTCTGAAATGTGATGGGTTTTTATAAGGTTTTTTTTTTTTTTTTTTTTTGCAGAAAATTAGCAAATTTTTAAACGAATGCAAACTTGTGTAAACGTTTCACACACTTGCTTTTTCTCCAGCAGAATGTCTAAAAAAAAAAAAAAAAAACTATTGCAAAATTATTATTTTTTTAATGCAGAATGGAAAAAAAAAACTGTAGATGGAACGATATATTACAGTCATTTGTTGCAGGTCCCTTCAATAAGAAAGTTAAAAGCAACTTAAGCTTTGTAAGGAGGACCCCTTGTGGTAACACTAAAAAAATACTGCAGCCAAAAGATAAGAGAGCATGTATCCCACTGCAAAAGTGTCTTTAAAACAACTCAGATAAGAGAAGATTTGTTATTTATTTGCATTCATTATGTACAGTTCATTTAAATGCCTTGCTTCCTGGTATTACTTTATGCTCAGCATAGGATAGTCTGTGCAATAGGTTTTCAAAGATCACACTAGCATATCCTAAGAATATTACATGTTATTCATTCATCGCTTGTTCTCCTGGTTATCAGCCGGGCCCCTTACTGTAAAAGTATGGGGAGCACATCACAGACAAAAGCAAAAACAATTAGATTTAGAATTGATAAAAGATCTGCTTTAGATAAAGAAAAACCATCAAAATTGTGCTTGTCTTCTTGATCTGCTAAAATTTGATGGTTCTGTCTTGGGTGACCAACCACCCAAATTATCTACCCAAAACCATCCACTTAAACCAACCAAACTATCCACCCGCAAACCATCCACCCAAACCAATAAACACACACTATTTAAGAAAGGAAGTCTACGCAAAATGTAATGCTTAAAAATGTTAGTGATAAATTACTGGTGAAAAATAGCTTTACAAATGAGAAAATTGAAGAGAACTATCAAGTCAAGGTATCACATTATCACACCTATATAGATTACATCTATTTAAAAAAAAAAAAAGTGTTTTCTTATTGCATATTGATATAAAAAAATAAGAAAATATAGTGGACACATCTAGGTAAACGGAGTGCAAAAAACCCCCAAAAATAAATGGGAATGTCTAGCAGAAAAGGTAGAATAAATCAAAAAAAGATTTAAAAAAATAATGTAAAAAAAAAATAGTGTGTTCAAAATGAAAACAAGTATGATGAAAAGTTTCATTAAGAGTCTCCTAACATGATCACACAGGTGTGCTGCAGCTTCATATAGGATTGACCAATCCATGCCAAACCTGAAGAAGGAGAAGTGCATACCTCATAGTGTAATTTAATAACGATGCTGTTAAAACAAAGCATTTACACTCACATTTTGTGTAAATAAAAAGCTCATCTGTCAGGTGAGGGGTTTAGACGGGATATTGACCTCTGGTCTGAGCGTTTGTTCCGCTGTGGAACGCTTGCTCCGATTGCAGCTCTGCACTTACACCATTTATTGGATTTAATTTGCTCAACATTTATTTGCTAACTACGAAAGTATTTCAGCTTCAAAACTGATGCAAAAAGTCGATTAAAAAAAAATATGAACAGCAGGGATTTTCAAAATTGGAAACAGAAGGGTCTTGTGCGACTCCAAGATCTGGAGGGTAAAAACAGTATCAAAACATTTGAACAAATTAAGTCTGAAGAAGACATCCCACATACTGAATTCTTTAGATACCTCCAGATTAGAGCATTTTATAACACATTTTCGGCCCGTCCCCAATTGACAAACTTTGAAAAATTCTGTATCTTAAAAACAGAAACTAAGGGACTTATATCTCGGCTATAAGGAGAGGTAGTCTGTTCGGGGGCAGCCTACTCTAGGAAACTAAGCAATGTAGCACAATGGGAACAGGACCTAGGTGAAACATTAGAAGAGGAAGACTGGGCAGAGAAGTTCAATCTGTACGACGTTAAGGGAGAACAAGTATAAAGTTTTAATGAGGTGGTACCTCACTCCGACGAAATGATCTAAATTTATACCAGGCTACACCCCATTGTGTCCAAAGCAATGTGGAGGGGAGGAGGATCTCTTACATATGCTGTGGGCCTGCCCTATGATGCTGCCCATCCGGGAGCAAATCAGAGATTGGCTACAGAGGATCCTAGGCCTCACAATCCCATTGGACCCCTGGTTGTTCCTCCTGAACAGGCCGGCTGAGGGGCTTTCCAGAATACAAAGCAAATTAGTGGCCCATTTCGCAATGGCGATGGGATGAGAGATCGCAGCACTATGGAAACAGAATGAAATCCCAACAGTTGCTTCAGTTAGGAACAGAATTTAGTACGTATGCCAGATGGAAAAGTTAACGAGTTTGGTTAATGATATTGGCGCAAAATTTCTAAAAGTCTGAATACTGTGGCTAGCACAAACAGACATCCCAGGAGTAAATGGTACTTCAATTTTGCTATGATAATAACAGAAACACGCTCTCTGCTGACTCACAGGAGTTGGGAATTAGATCTATCGAGCCTCAGAAGAGAGGCGTAGATTTGGGTAGCGGTGCTACAGGCCACGTGGGAGTTACTGCCCAGAGAGGCGGCAAGGACCAATCTAAGAGTGAGAGGATCGAGAGGAGGACAGACCCCACTCTCGACTCCTTCTTTTTCGTTTTCTCATTTATTTTTTGTTACATATATGATTGAAGGCATAACTTTGTTGCTTTACATGCAGACTAATGTATACCGTGTTCTATGATGATAAAGTCTCAATAAAATATGAGCTTTAAAAAAAAAAAAAAAATAGATCCAATTTTGTAACTGGTAGAATAAATTAACACCTCTACATGTATATTTTATTGGTGACAGGTTATTTTAGATAGTTTGTTTGTTGAACTGTTTAGGCCCAGTCAAAAATGAAATAGGGAAGGCACTCTATTAGGCTGCAAAGCTTTCCCTAGATTTGGTGGAGAGAATAAAACGCTTTTACCCAGTTCTCTATCTCACTTCTTGATTTTTGGTTATAGTTTTTGAATCCACCTAATGTTCAAACAGCAAATAAAACCAATGGTACAATTAAATGTTAAACAATGAAAAAGAGTGCTTCACATTTTCAAGTACCGTGTGCTCAGTGAGTAGAAGCAGTGATCGATTCTTTATACATTAATGTAAATAGGAAGGAGTAATGAAAAGCGACTTGTGCCACTTACAGGAATATCATTTAGGCCGATACCACTTGACCCTGTGTACTCAACAACATAAACACTGACTTTTCAATATGTTATATGGCATCTAATAGTTGTTTGATAATTTTACATTTGTAATGATTGTAATTTACTTATATTTGCTTATTGTTGCCTGAAAGCCCTTCTGCAAAAAGCACAATAACAAATATCATGCAAAATATCATGCAACATACCATTTATGTTCTATTGTTATGAGCTAGGTATAAGCCCATAACCACAGTATCTTGGGGAAAGAATACACTACTGATTCCAAACTTGAGAACAATAAAGCAGTGTATGAGGAGGGCTTCCATTTATAAGGGTTTCTGCAAAAATGTTTATCAACATTTCTCCAAAATAGAAATCTACTATGTTATTGAAGTACAGTATATAATCAGGATAGTAAAAGCAGCAATCTATGCTACTGTAGCTATTTTCTGGGTGTTGATTTCTTTCTTTGTTCATTCAACTGAACTGGGGAGTCCCCAGGGTCTGATCTGTGGTTTTCTGGGGCCTCTCCACTTCTCGTGTGACTAACGTTTTTGTCTACTGGCCAAGGATACGTGCACAAAATGGCCACACAGGGCTTGCTCCTGTGGACAATAGGAGGCCGATGATGTTGCAGATTTCTATTGGTGACTCTGCAGCCGTGTTTATAGTTTTTCAAGGTAACTAATAAAACGTAAAAGTAAATTTTACCAGGACCTGAGAGGATTGTCTCTGCCATACCCCCTGGTATGGAAAAAAGATAAGTAATTTTGGGTGGAATTGCTGCTTTGCATGAAAAGAAAGTCAATTTGTACTTTTTAGTGGGATAGCTGGATACGTTTGGGATGTTCCTTTGACTCTTTGCTTGTAATCCTTTTTGTACTCAGGGGTGTGGGTAAGATGTTTCACTGCTGTACACTGATGCCTTGAACATGTGAGGCTGCATCTTAACGCAGCAATCCGTGCTCTTTTTTTTTGCCCAGGGTTGAAGTAGGGGGTCTCCGAGGCTGAACCCATTAATTTCAGCTCCGGGGATCCCTGGCTTCCAGAGATACTTACCTCAATCGTAGGTGCGGTATCTGCTCTGCTACCGGGGATCACTTAATGGCTGCAATCCAAAGCTTCCGTGCCGTGTGGGCCAATAGGAAGCCGTAACATCTTCTGGTTCGGCTTCCTATTGGCCCGAGTGATGCAGAATATTTAAACTTGGAGGTCAGCTAGCTCAGCCGGAGCACCTACTACAGAGGTAAGTGTCTCTGGAAGCAGGGTGTGCTCAGGGCTGAAATCAATGGGGAGACCCCCTGCTTCAATCCTGGGTAAAAAAAAACAAAAAAAAACTTTTTCAAAAGGTGCTTGGATTGCTCCTTTAAAAGACAAATCCAACGAACAAATTAACATATACCGTATTGTTCCGAATATAGGGCTATGTTTTTTTCCTAAAAATGTCCTTCTGAAAACCGTACTCGTATTATATGCGCAGCCTAACACCTTTTATTTTCATGTAGAACACCTTCAGAACTTTAGGGTTGTATTATGTGCGAGGCCGTGCTATAATCGGGCCAATACGGTAGTTTTGTATGAGTTTGTCAGTAAAAGCTTGTAAATACCGACCGTTTTTTTTTAGATAACAAACATGTTTTCTGCTGAATAAGAGACAGGGGGTGCCCAATGCTGCATCCAATTGACAAAACATATAAAGTAAAATACTTCAATAATAATAATTGGTTATTTAGTTAACCCTTTGGCCAAAGGCGTCATAAGCCTGCATACCAACGTCAAGGTATAACCAAAATAATGCAGGTCCTACACTACACTGTGAAACCTTTCCTTTTACCTCTGTGAGAGGGGAAAAAACCATAATGGGTCTTGTTCCTGCAGCAAGTGAAATGACCTTCCAAGTTAAAAGGGTGAAGGAGGAGGAGTGAGCTCTGGGGGGAGGTGCCACAGCCTCCAAAGAGACATAGGTTAACACAGATACCCAGCAAGCTCAAACTCCCACAACCACCACAAAGTGAATATATATTTATGTCAACCAGAGAGCTACTGAGCGTGGCAATTGTATATAACAAGAGACAGGGGGTGCCCAATGCTGCATCCAATTGACAAAACATATAAAGTAAAATACTTCAATAATAATAATTGGTTATTTAGTTAACCCTTTGGCCAAAGGCGTCATAAGCCTGCATACCAACGTCAAGGTTGTGGGAGTTTGAGCTTGCTGGGTATCTGTGTTAACCTATATCTGCTGAATAAGGTACTAGTGAGCTGACAAAAATGTTTTCTCTTTAAATGAAAAAGATTGACCAAGGGGGCGCGAGCTTCACACACTCTCCCTTTAACACTATCGACATATACCGTTATGAATAACGAGAGGACACGGTGTGGAGGTATAAATACCGCGGCTTTGTTTATTAATAATAAAGGGAGATCGCGTACCGCCAGTCCGTGCCAGAATGCTCGATGATGGGTAACGCGAAGGGGGCACCCGGAGACCTGCCCCCTCGCTTCAACCCCCAGCTTTAACAGCCCCGAGCCCCTTCTGGCAGGACAGGCACCTCCCCACCCCCCCAACTGCCGTCGCGACAAAGCAAATTGGCCAAACGTGACCCCTCCTGCAGGATCTTCTCGTCCTTGTTTGTTTTCACCCGATTATCTTAAGCTTCTGCAAAACAAAGAAATGTTAACAGTTACGTTCAAAAACTGTTACTACTCTAAAACCTAGGGGTGGGTGGGAAACCGCTGCTAGCCAGGACCAAGTGACAGACGCTTGCTCCTGGCTGCAGGTTTGGTCCATGAGGCCCCTCCCCCGCTCCGCCCCGGCCGCTTCTGCGGCCAAACAGATTTGGAGAGGCCACGCCCCCCGGTCACCGGCTGTTGCAGCCCATTTAGGGCTAGGCCAGCTTCATAACGAGTGTATTTTCTCTGGTTTCTTATAGTGCTACAGTGACAGTATACAAAACAAATACTGATTTCTTGCTTTAATTAATACTGCCAATAGTGACATACTTTATACTTGCCAATATCAGTTTATTTCATATATAGTTTATATTAACACTTGAAACATACATAATTTATTTCTGACAGTTTTGGCTGCAACTAGTATAGTTTCCTTCTTCTGACACTGTCTGAGGCACTGTTTAAAAAACACTTTTTTTGTTGATTTTGCCCTTTTGTCCCCTTTATTATATAGGGCAGTGGTTTCCAACCATTTTTTGTTTAAGGAAATCTTTAATTATATTGTGAAATTCTGCGAACCTCAACCCTCTCTAATAGCATTTATTGGATCAGATGCATTGTAAGGAACCCCAACCCTCTCTAATAGTGCTTCTGATATCAGATGCATTGTAAGGAACCCCAACCCTCTCTAATAGCGTGTCTGAGATCAGATGCATTGTAAGGAACCCCAACACTCTCTAATAGTGCTTCTGATATCAGCTACATTGTAAGGAACCCCAACCCTCTCTAACAGCACGTCTGAGATCAGATGCATTGTAAGGAACCCCAACCCTCTCTAATAGCGCGTCTGACATCAGATACATTGTAAGGAACCCCAACCCTCTCTAACATTGCGTCTGAGATCAGCCGCATTGTATATTCTTCTGTATTTGGCACAATTTTTCAATCACTGGACAATTGTATTGAACCGTTCAGGGATTCTTGGAGAACCCAATGGTTCCTAGAATCCCAGGTTAAAAAGCAATCTAGGTCTACAAAATTATTTTCTTGCTTCACTGTTTCATAGTTTTATTTTTGTGCTGCAGTGCTACATTACATAAACATTTTTTTTGGGGGGTGGGGGTTTCATTGAGTTTTAAAATCTGCTTTTCCCCTCTCTTATGGGTCTGTATATAAAGTTATCTGGTTAAATGGCCATAGAATGTGAAACTTTGTGGGTCTATTTAAGTTATCCAGCTGTAAAAATAATGCAAAAACAGTGCAGAATAATTAAACCAAATTTTTCATAGAAAATAAAAACTATTGTTTTTAATGGGAATCTTTTTTAAAATCTGGTGTTGATTTAAGCACTAGTTTTGCAACTGTGAGATTTTGATAAACATACATTACTATATTCAGGATGTCCCCACACATACATACATATCTTTAGGGAGGCGATCGTGCCCTTAAAATGTTTTTTTATTGTGTCTGATTTTATATGGGATAAAAATGATACATCCTGTATCCATGAAACACATATTTATTTCTGTATAGGTAAATCAAAAGCATTATCATTGTGGCAGTACCTTTATATTTCTGCCTCACTAATTGGTAGTACTATTTTTCTAAACAGTTTCCATTTATCTCTTTTCCAAACATAGCGTTATTCTATTAGGGTTTTCCTATACTTTTTTTCTCCACCAAATTTCAAGGAGATAAAGCCTACATTTTTAAAGTAAAAGAATCCAAAGAAAAATGAATACATAAAACAAAGTCCCTCCTTCATCAAGCTCTGGTACGGGTTATAAACCGGGCGGTCCTATTGACTTGGCTAGAATTTATTACAAATCACACCTTATTATTACGGTTGGGCGGACAGTCCAATTCCGTTCCCTGGAATTCTGCGGACAAAATCCGTACTGCTCACTAAAGTCTGAATGCGGATTGGATACAAAAAAATCCAGACAGATTAATTTAAATCCGTCATTTAATACAATGCGGATGAAAAAGCAGTGGCTGTGGGTTCTAGTCCTGTTAGGTCTGACACCATTTCAGTCATTAGGTTGGTACCTTAGGCTTATCAACTTTTTATAGTTGGTATGGAAATCATTTTAGGAAGTGTGGGATGGGACTCATTTAAATATACTTTGCATAGCCATTAGCATATCTTCCATTCGGTACCTCAGGTTTGTTTCTTTTGGAGGGACATTTTGGGGGATATCTATAAAACATCTATAAAACTGTAGACACTTATTAAATTAGAAAGGTCTCTCTATGGATCCCTCAAAGGAGTAATAGGTTCAACGCATTTTGTAATTGTGTTACTTCATCAATTACGAAACGCGTTGGACTTTTTTGTCTACAGCACCACCGGGACTCAATGTCTATGTAACGGAAGACCACAGAGCTCCCTAGGAGATATCACACGGAATCCCCAAGGACATCTGCATTTATTTAGATACGCTGTTTTTATTCTTGCAAATTGTGAGTAGGATACCATCCGCTCTTATGCATGATTTCATGTATTACATATTAGAGCGTTATTACTCCATGAGGTTGTTCTCTTGCGCTTCTATTCCAGATGCCATATGATTAGAAGAACAGAGGATTCTTTTTAAGGAGCTGTACTAATTTCCCTGTGGGGTACCTTGTTTTTTTACAGCTTTATATTGTTTATTTTGTATTGGACTTTACTGGACTACAGACGTTTATTCACATTACCAGCAGGTAGTGTTCAGTATGTGTCATTAAGTGACATTCACTCTTTAGCTGCAATTTCTTTCTATATCTTCTGAAGTGTTTTTTGCATTTTTATTATTGTATTATTTTTATTAGTGTAGTATAATTACCAAGATATCCATTGTTCCTCTTGTATCTTGCTTCTGTTGGTCTGTATTTAGAATATGCCTTAGTGTTTTATCTGGTGATATCTTGAGCGCTGAAAGGTTATACACTATACACTACATACTGTATGTACCATACGTACATATACACAAAGCACATGATAAAGATTTGCATTAAAACATCTCCAACGTCTTCCCTAACCCAACCTCACCTCTAGTCAAAAACATGACACAGGAGAATCTTCTCTCTATGTGGCATCAGGCTCATAATAATCCTTGATAAATATGGACATCTTAAAATTCACCAGTATTTCACTATTATTTCATTAGGTTTATTAACATCTCAGTTGCAATTCTTGATTAATTTTGCTCCCAGTATTTAGGTTGACTAAACGCTCAAAATAATAAGATAATAATGGCAATCTTAGATAACTAAACTTTTATTATAGTTACTCCATGACCGTATTTTTTTATAACCATTATTATTAATTACTTTCAGAATTCATTTAATGTAGTCCTTATTAATTTTGACATCAAGTTGAGCTGTGTGTGTGTGTTAAGATAGAATATCGCATACGGCAATGTGATACTAGACATCTCCTATGCACTTTATTAATTTTTCTGTTAATGTATAATGTTAAATGAACTAGAGAGAGAAATTATTCCCACAGGCAGAAGCACTCTAATCCCACAGTGACTGTATGGTAGATACATGTGAATAAACTTTATTTAGCTTAAAATAGCATCCACCCAACTGGGGTCTGCACAATTCCCGGTTCGGATTGGCATATGTATAGGGTCTCCCCCTACAGTACGTTGGAGGCTCGGCTTTATTATCTGCTTTATTGCTATTGTCTTAAACATTTGCATGTGGTATGTGATTTCAATGTTTACCTTTAGATAAGAGCATGAATAGCAGTTTTCCATCATCTTTGGCACACAGATGTAGACAGACGTGCTGTTTTCGGTGCCACAGACCATCATGCTGAATTCTGCGACCCGTCCGTGGCACCGAAAAACAGTAAGGTTTACAGCCCGGGAGGATTATTGCTGCGAGCCTCCATAAATCTGAATGGGACCCTGCAGCATTACTCCTTCACTTGATGGGCCATCAGAGAAAGAGAGACCGATACTAACCTGGTGGAGGAGCTGTGCAGTGGTCTCCATCTCTGTGTGCTGTCAAGTGGTCTGGACAGGACATTTAACACTGTCCAGCCCCCTTGATGATCGAATATGGTCCTATAGTATCACCCTCATGATACAGAGCCATATTCGGGCATCTACGTCATCCAGATGGTTGGACAGACTGGAGACTGCTTCTTACCTTCAGAGCTGCTGGGGATGGAACACGGTATAAGCTTCTATTCTCTCTTGATGGTCCAACAGGATTTATGCTGTGGGTCCCATTCATAAACAGGGACCCCCACAGTGTTAATCCTCCCGCGCCACTTACTATTTTTGGGGCTGCAATCGACAAGGCTGCCGGATCGCACTGCTGCTGCACACGATCCCAGCTCCGAAATCAGTAAGTTTTACTACATCTGTACAATATGTTCTGTTTAGGACCCAAGGTTAATCTGTGCCTTTTGCTTTATATAATTTTTAAATTATATTTACACTTTCCCTCTGAAAGATGAGGTTCCATCTACAATTTTAGGTGGGTAACAGGGTTTCTCCAGAGCATAACCACGTTTATTTCAGCTCTGAGGACCCCATTCCTGGGGGCCGCAGCGTTCGCGCCCCCCCTCCGCCGAAGGCACGGCTTCAAGTGACGTTGCGGGTCACATCACGTGACCCCACCGCATCATTTGTTGTGCGTTACCATGGCGACGTGTCACCGCAGACCCGGCTGTCAGTAGGTAAGTGAGGTTACAGAGGCCTCACGCCTCCCCCGGCATTAAATTAAATGCCTGGGGGAAGAGCGCGGGGCGTCTGCAACAGCCCATGCCCCCCTGCAAATTATCCCTCCTGGTAGGTGCGAGCTGCAGTCGGGAGAAGTGGAGCACAGCGAACAAAGCCGGTAATAAAACTGGGCTACAAGCCGTAGGAAAAAATGTTTATTAAACTACAAAAATCGCAACATACCAGCAGTCAACTCTGACACGTTTCATACCGTCATGGTACACAGGTGTTCATCTTATTGAATTGGTTTGATTACCGGAAGCCGCTACATACAGATCCCCTTGTCTACCTGCAGTCACTCTGACAAAGTACCATAGCGGTACAAAACGCTGTCGTTTTTTCTATCTTAGACAAATACTCCACTAGAATCTGAAGAGCGGGGAAGAAGACAAACGCCAAGCAAGAGGTAGAAAAACATTTTAAAGTGCAAATATGGAAAATTCCATTTTCATATTTGCAATTTAAAATCTTTTTCTACCTTACGTTTGGTGTGCCGTGTCTTCTTCCCCGTTCTTCGTATTCTGGCGGAGTATTTGTTCTGTATATTTATTTATCTGTAAAACAAATGTTCCAAAATGTTGACTTAAAAATGTTGACTTAAATTCTCACATTCATGCAGGTATTTTATTGCAGTTTATTAAACGCAGTGTGAACTTTAAAATAATTATTTCCTTCTTGCATTTTCATTTCTTTATTTTAAAATGTTTGTATAGTCGGAAGGCTGTACTATAAAGAGATGTAGTAGCTGAAGGAACACAGGTGCACGGATGGAAAACCAAAGATGCAATTACCGGTGATCCTGTACTTGAACGATAGGCTGTATCCAATCAAATACATGTAGTGGCACTTAGACTTCACTTGATAAAGACCGTTAAAGTCAAAACGTTGTGTTTGGCTTAATAAAGTAGTTTGAATACTTCAAATCCATGTGCCCTGTGTTCCTTCAGCTACAACATGTATTTGATTGGATACAGCCTATCGTTCAAGTACAGGAGCACCGGTAATTGCATCTTTGGTTTTATTCCATTTGATTTTGGTGTGCAGCATTTACCCTTATTCATATTGAACTATAAAGAGATGTACTGTACCATAACGAGCTGTTCTATAACAAGATGTCCTTGAGAAACGATAACCATCTCTTATCTCAGGAGAAGCACCTTAACAGATCAGGTTCAGTTTATGTTTGAACACAGCAACATTGAAATTATAACAAAAAAAAGCGGAGAAAGCACACTGAGTAGCAGAAATATAAATTTATATGCAATACAAAGTCCCACAAGGTGAACTGACAATGACAAAATACAATAAATAATATTTAACTTACAAGCTAGCTGATGGCACTGAGAGGGATGACCAGGAGATCCGGAGGTGAAATCGAAGCAGTAGATGACACAGGTCTGGACCTGCAATGCTCCATCGATTGCGTCCTCCTCTCTCCAACTGGTCTACATCACTGCCAGTGGATGCTCACGTAGGAGCACCTGACGAAGCACGCAGAGTAAAACGCATGGAGGTCACGAGGCGCTTCTCTGTGCACTTTCACCGCTTTTTTCGTTAGCTCTGCAATGTGAGCCCCCCTTGTGAGAGCTCACACTGTAGGAGGTCGTGGGGTTCACCAGCGGACAGCAGCACAGGTTTTTGCAGTATCATTCACGTCGGACAGCTTAAGTGCAGACTTCTACCAAAATTAGTTTTGAAATTCTAACTATAAAACTAAGTAGTCTTACATAGTCATATTCACCTGCTGTCAAATTTTCAAGTATTGTAAATGTGGGTCTAATTATTATGATCTATTTAATGTTGAGCCTCATTTTTTTTTACACACAAATGGCTTGAAGGATAGTGTAATGCTCTTTGTATACAAGTGGAGTTGTTCTAATGCTCCAGACAGTTCTCACTACTTTGCGTGCATTCCCTCCACTCCTTGGATATATTACTCCTATTGTTGTGTTCCCTTTTTATTGAGCCAGCCCACCTCTGTGTTGCTGTGTGTTGGATGTACAGTGCAAATCAGCTGCAGAGGCCAAGAATCATGGAGGCAGTTGGTGACAGAATGAGAGCATTCATTCGTTCCAACCCTAGTGGATGGTTCAGTCATTAACTCCAAATGCTCCACGGTTGCACTGTTCAACTTTCAGCAGAATATGTTTGAGTTGTGATTATTCTGACCTAAAATAGGAGTAGGCAGGGTATTTTACTAGAAAAACAGTGTAAGACGCAAATAAGTAATAGGTGAACTGGTGCAGTGCTCAATTAGTGAAATAAAGCACTCACAGCCTGTCTGGTGCAATTGAAATAAAGCATGGATGTAGATAACTGCAAGTTTGAATCCTCCTCAGAATAAACAATGGACATAGAATAATACAGTTTATTACAGCAACAACAGAACAAGGAAATGTAGGGATTGCACTCACACGTTCCCAGTCTATTCAGCACAATAATTGTGATAAGGACACACTTCTCTGCAAAGACACAGCTACCGCCGAAAGTCTGCCTCCAGTGTTCAGATACAGTACCAGCATCACCTTCTCGGGGAGCAGGCGGAAATATATTTATATATTTTTTCATTTAAAAGCAAAATTCTAGGCTTAGCCGTATACGTAGAATAATGGAGCAGGAAGAAGCTCTAGGGCCGTGGCTTTCAACCTTATTTTGGTTAAGAAACCCTATAATTATATTGGGAAATTCTAAGAAACCGCCAACCCTCGCTAATTGCTCGTCTGAGATCAGATGCATTGTAAGGAACCCCAACACTCTCTAATAGTGTGTCTGAGATCAGATACATTGTAAGGAACACACACACACACACACACACACACACACACACACACACACACACACACACACACACACACACACACACACATTTATACTATATAGAATTCTTATCTGCAGCTTAACCACTGTATGATGTGACATTGGTGTGAACGTAGCAGGTTTGGGGACCTGTGGAAGACATGTGGACGCACTGATGGATATTCTATTTTTGCTGTACTCTGCACAGTGGAGATTTGTCACTTTATTACACACCATATTCTAATTGTTCATCATGTTACTGCATGATAACATATAAATCATTTCATTTCAGAATGCACAGAAACACAGAGTACAATTATTGTCTTTTTCAAATAATTTGTAGACAAGTAAATGGTTTGGCTTCCCAGAAATTAATCTCCCCATATGTAGCTTGTTTTGCATCAGTGACGCCGTTTGATCAGATGATAAATTACAGCAGGTGTGTAATCAGAGGCTCACGCTGTAAGCCTTAGAGTCAGCAGAGCGCTTCCTTGCTCAGGGCGTCCAATCCTTTGGGAAATTGAAGATGTCTGGCAATGTCTGCACTGAGTTCCAAGATATTTTTTTAATTGTTGCTTATTTTTTTTATACAACAGAAAAGAATCAGCGGCAAACAAAAAACGTTACTTATTCCTAATGCACAATAAACCTCAAAGTGAGTGATAATAAGTGTAAAAACCAATACCATAAATATAATGTATCATTAATGAACATGTATCATGAACCTTGTGACCCTGAAAAGAAAGAGCACAGAAATATATAAAAGGGCACACAATATGATATACCTATCCTTGAAGTGAAAGTTTAAATGAAAAGTATATAAGTCCAATATTAGAAGGATTGCTGTATAAGGAACATAAAGGGGATAGTACAGCTTTCAAACAGGAAGAACCACTTCCAGGCAAATCTAAAAGAAAGAGCACAGCCCATAGTGGGAATTTGTGCATTTGTATGGTTATTAAAAATGCAAATTGCGAACTTACAACAGTAAACTATAAAACAAGCACTGCTGATTTACAGCCACCAACCAACTTTTGTAAGGGAAAAACAGGGCTTCCAGTGCTTTCCACCAGTTCAGTGAAAGCATCAACAGAGATCTGGAGAGTCCACAGTAGATCAGATGGAAAAAGCCGACCAGAAAAAGGTTACCCAGTGCAAAAGGGGGCTGTACTTTTTATATTCAGTGTCCACCAAACAGCTGAGAATAGAGAATCCTCTTTGTTTCACCATCTGGGCTAAATTTCCTCTGCAACGTAATGACGTGACGCAAGGGTTAAGGACGGCTTTTTCCATCTGATGTGCTGTGGACTATCCAGATCCCTGGCTGATGGTTTAACTGAACTGGTGGTAAGCACTACAGAGCCCAGCTTTTCCCTTACAAAAGTTGACTAGTGACTATACATCAGCAATGCTTGTTTTGTATTTTATTGTTGGAAGTGCGCATTTTGCATTCTTAATAACCATATAAATGTATACAGATTCACACTATGGGCTGTGTACTTTCCTTTTTTGTTTATATATATATACAGTATATATATATATATATATATATATATATATATATATATATATATATTATAAAATTTCACTTCTATCGGAATCACTTTTCTTTGATAGAAGTACTATAACATGCCAAGCACTACAGTGAAAATATCCCCTAATATGATTGTGTTTGTCCATACTAAGGGCAAAGATATATTTTTAATTTAAGCACTTGTGGACTGGTCACTGTACATTGGATGCTCTTACTAATATTTTTACCCACCGTTGCTACATTTGATTAAGTTTTAAATTATAAGATCAAAAAGTGTGTATTTGTCATAGCGTACACATTCACCTTTTTTGTCTTTCTTGACATTTTTCAATTGTTACCTACAAAAAACAAAATCACTTCAGTTAAAGTAAAAACAGAAATTGTGGCTTTTTATTTCAATGAATTATTGTATGGTCATTTTTCTTTTTATCATGCCATGTTTGCATTCATTGAACGGCAATAAGAAATCATGATTCACAGCGTGAACTATATATGTCTAACCTAGCAATGGCCAAGTCGTACATACTGACTTAACCCCGAACGAGCCGTCAATAGCAGTTGCTGGAATGTTACAGTTAATGTGACACACATTCTTCATTATTGGGAAAGAATGAAGTGCTCATTTAACCTTAACGGTGTAAAAAGTGCTGCCCTGTTACACGAGCACTGCATACTTTCATAAACTTGGCAATGAAAAATGGATTGCCCATTAAACAGTCAATTTAGACCAAATCATCATCATGTACAGGGTGTACGTAATAATCTGATAGCACTTACAGCCAAACCTTGTTTTTTTTATCCTCTGCTAACTCAGTAAAATGAAAGCAGATCTGTACTACAAACATGCACTTTATAGTAATCACATAAAAGATAACAAAATCATTTAAATAAAATGTCCTATAAACAGGCCAAGCAACCCATAGAATAGCCAAAGCATACATACCGTCATAACACTGAAGGAGCTGGAATCAGAGACAGTAGCAGGAATTCTAAATGAGCCACTACTTTTTCATTATGAAGAAAGAATGGATTGTTCATTTAACCTTAAAAGTACTGCTCAGTTAAATAAGCACTGCTTTCTTTCATATAACTGCGCAATGAAAGATGAGTTACTCATTTAAAATGAGATCTCAATCACCTTATGTCAATCTTCTGATGTGTACTATATAACAGGCGAGTCTTGGTAACCCATTTGGTGTAGTACATAATGCAATACTTCCTGAGCAAATCTTTTGACATTTTAGCTCTCTCTTTTCTTGACGTCTACATGTTCATTTCTGAGAAGGCACGTTCCACGTTGGCGCTGGACACGGGAACACCAGGAATATTCCAAGCACATTCTGTCAAATCAGGCCAACAGTTTCATTTGTCCTTCCAATAACAATGAGCTGTCAGTGTATTCTTTACTGGTATTAGTTCTGCCAAGTATTGATGAAATTCCTTTTCCAGGCCATCAGCGCTTGAGAACACAGAAAACGGTAACTTTCATAATCCTGGCTAGACTCTCCGTTCCACGGGTCAAGGATTTGAACTGGGTACCAAAGGAAAGCTTCTTGCGCTTCACATGCCATGGTTGGAGGAGGGATGTAAAGCTGGAGTATTGCGGGCCATTTGTTATTAATTGAATCATAAAATAATCTGAAGCTGTCCTCAAGTAACTGCTGTTTTTCATATGGCAAACACTCTAGTAAAGCACATGTGGGAGGTCCCAAATCACTGGAAGTGGTAACCCACTTTACTTTCCAATAGGTGCTTTGTTTGGATCCGCACAATGTTAAACACTTGATGTACAGGTGTGCTTTCAGATTCAAGAGTTTTGATGAGAACAACTGGGGTCATAAAGTGAGTAATAGTGGCAGCAAGAGACATTTGTGAAGGCCTGTTTTGTGCATTGCCTCTTTCAGCTTGGACTTAGGGTTGCCAGGTGGCTTGTCCAAAAATACTGGGCACAATGGTAAAAGATGCGAGACCCCCCAAAAAATATACCCCCCCAATACATATAAAAAATACCCCCACGTCTCCCCAATACATATAAAAATACCCCCAATACATATAAAAAAAATACACACCCCCAATACATATAAAAATATACCCACCCCCCACCAATACATATAAAAAAAATGCACCCCCCCCCGAATACATATAAAAATATACCCACCCCCAATACATATAAAAATACACCCCCACCCCCCCCCCCCCACCCACACCAATACATATAAAAATCAGACTTACCTTAGGGATGGTCTCAGGTTTGGACCGGTGGCTGTGGGATGGGGGGGTTGGCAGTGACTGCAGGGGGGCAGCCACAGCAGTTGCCGCTGGCCCCGGCTCTCCCCCGCTGCAGGCTTCTCCCTCGCTGTTTCTCCCACACTGAGGTGTCTGATGCTGACATCAGGTGCGCCTGTCCTCCGTCTCACACCGGCGTGCACCGGAAGCCAAACTGGCTTCCGGCGCTGACGTCAGAGAGACCCAGCACACGTCAGGAGCAGACACTTCGGCGTGCGGCAGACAGTGAGGGAGAAGTCTGCATCGGGGGAGAGCCGGGGCTGGTGGTAACTGCTGTGACCTACCGCAGGGCCACCCGCCGCCACCCTGCATTTGGAGAGAGGTAATACCAGACACATACATGTCCGGTATTACCTTTCATTTTATACCAGAAGCAGGGGCAAAATACCGGGTTGTCCGTTAAAAAACGGACACCTGGCAACCCTACTTGGACTGCACATGCTCACTAATCCTGCTTGCAGTTTTTCCCTTTAATAAAGGAATTGTGACTCTGCAAGATTGGCAAATAAGATGTCTCTTACTCTTCACTTCTTCCACAGTAAAATATTTGTTCTCTAGTGCATATCCATCAGCAGGTTTACTTTGTTTTGGCATTTTTCCAAAGGAATCTTGTGCTGCAATAAATTGGGTTTCCATGGCAAGGCCAGATGCCGGCTAACCTGCAGCCATTCCTTTTCAATTCTGCTAATAAGACAGCCAGCATCAAACAGCATGGGGAAGTCGGCACAATGTCTGATGTACCTCTGCAAAACTGGTACACGTTGCGGTGTTGTGCAGGTAGGTTGGCTCAGTCAAGGATTTACAACCTGTTGGGAATATAGGATTTACAGCCTGAAAAAAGAAAATGCGTTCAGATTTCTAATAATTGAAGTTGAATGTAATTAATTCAAATAAGAATAAGTATGTAACGCTTCTGTAAAGAGTGCCTGGGTGTTACCTAAAGGGTCAGTGCTGTGGTAGGGGCATCTAGGGCCAGCCGTTATTGAACGGGAGGAGGTGTCAGGCCTGTGTGTACTGAGTGGGGGAAGGGGTCAGGCTTGTGAGTACCGGGCAGGAGGAAGAGGGGACACACGGGTATTGAGTGGAAGGAGGGGTGTTGAGTGGGAGTGAGCG
The DNA here is from genome assembly GCF_040206685.1 of Ascaphus truei. Classification (NCBI taxonomy): domain Eukaryota; kingdom Metazoa; phylum Chordata; class Amphibia; order Anura; family Ascaphidae; genus Ascaphus; species Ascaphus truei. Next base: position 42,034,881 of record NC_134485.1, on the reverse strand, counting down.
GTAGCCTTCGGTATTGGGTGGAAGTAAAGGGGACATGCAGAAGGTTGCAATACCTGGTCTTGTTGCCTCACTCCATCCAGCTCCGTCAAACTGCTGTCTGGATGGTGCAGTAGCTGGTGCTACTGCTACATCCTCCTTCCTTTGGATGTCTGGATGGTGGGGTAGTTGGTGGTGTAGCACCCGCTGCTGGATTCTCCTTCCTTCGGCTGTCTGCTGGTGCTGCCGTCTTCTCTGATGTGCCCCTCGCATTCCCGCGTAGGAGCGTTTATAGAGCGCGGAAACAGGACCACACGAGACAAAATGCCATTTCCTGGGCTTTATCGGTTTTAACTGAAACCCCCAATGATTGGGTTGGTAGTGTTTTATCAGGGGGGGTTTCTGATTAAAAACTAAAACTGGAATCGCTACACATAACTTATCAAGTTCTAAATCATGTTTTTTTTTTTTTTTTACTTAATCATTGGACCTTTTTATGAGCTGGTGAAAGGTCCATATGGGAATCGTTGTCTTTCCACAGTTCTTGGATGTCACATTAAATAGAGAATTGCATTATGAACCTGTGAGTAGAGCTTTACTTTGTATCTCTGTCTTAGAGGAGACCAGTACGTTACTTTGAAGAAATTGTTTACCTTTCTATGAGCCCATACACATGAAAAGAATTATATGTTGTACTTTAGTGGGGGTTTTTTTTTTTAATCATAATGATTTTCAAGTACATTTCCAGGCCTACATTTTAAAATAATACATACAGTATTTGGGAACTTGTAAAATAGAACTGTGATTTTCTGCATTATCCTACTACTCAGCTCATATGATTTTTTTAAGACTGCCAATAGCTTTATATCCGTTCGGTAGCCCTAAACGAAAGCATTATGTACAATGCCTAAATCCCCAAATCATTTATAAATATCTTTTCAATATGTGTAGATTTATCATGGGTTGTGGCTTATTTTAATTGACAAGCGACTGTCTCATATACAGGTCTTCGCTGGAATGAGACCTAAAAAGAGTTGTTAATTGCTATGAAGCACTATATTATCAGGAGCGGCCAACTCCAGTCCTCAAGACGATCCAACAGGTCAGGTTTTCTGCTTTAGCACAGGTGGTGCAGTCTTCGACTGAGCCACTGATTGAGCCACCTGTGCTGAAGCAGGGATATCCTGAAAACCTGACCTGTTGGTGACCCTTCAGGACTGAATTTGTCCACCCCTGTGCTTTATGTTGCAGTCAGCATATGAAACGGATAAACGGTAGTATGGGTAACATGTTGCAGAAAAAAAGCAATCCTACCTGTCCAGCTGCAATGTGTTTTATTGTGCATCTCCTGGTATTTATTTGAGTGGGGCCTTGTACAAATGGTTGAGGTTTTTCTTGAGAGTACTATGTTCTGTGGTGCCTGTACTTTTCCACATGCATCCAATTACTTATAGAAGTTTCAGCCAGATGTGGTCGTACAGTATATGTGAAAAACCTATTCTCACCCAGTTTGGTGGTGATCATCACACCTATTAAAGCATATACTGTATACATTGGCGTTTACATTAGAAAGGAATTGCAGGTATATGTAAGATGTTCCCAGCAACAGCCTGCAGTTGTAACAGTACCCACTTGATTATTTGTTGAGAAAGAGAAGAAGAACCCTTGAACTCGTGAGGTTTGCTGATTTGCAATGCACAGTTACAGCAAGATTGGTATATGCAGCTGCCTAGGATGCCAGTGAAAAGGCAACTCTACATGCCTTCCAAACGCTCCAATGGTCTTTCCAACCAGCTTCACAGCTGAATGTCAGCCATGGGCGATCACACACAAAGGCACCTTACAATGTGGGAATGTGTGTGTGTATATGGTATTTCTGTGTGTGTAAGCCGTTTTTATTTTCTTTTATATGTTTGGTAGTATAGTTGCCACCTGGTCCACATTTGTCTAGATATGGCTTGCTGCAAAAAAAAAAAAAAGTTAAATGTATGAATGATGGCAGAAATGGTAAAATATGTCATTTATTAATGGCCCAAATGTGACATCTAACATAAAGTTAAACTAGAACTTGGGTGGCTTTTCTTGCATAGCAATCTTACTGTGTGGTTCGCAGTATTGAAGTAGTGAAATGATTATTGCACTTTTATACCATTATGTATTACTCTATGTGAACTCTTAAACAAACCAAGTATGTGTGTTATATTTTGTGGTTTTTCTTCTTGTGTTCTTTTTAAGTGAAACTTTTTTGCTGGCACCTACAGTACAGAGTTTTGATAGGAAAAATCCCTTGTGTTTTAATGAAAAAGCATAACGGAAGTGACGTCATGCTAGAGATGGGCGTGCGCCTGCGCATGCACATACCTCCCAGATCCAGGCTGCACGGAGGTTGTAGGCAGCGCATGCGCAGAAGAGGAGGTTGCAGGCCGCACCACGCATGCGCAATACCACCCTGCGCATGCGCCGAACAGCCATTTCCTGCGCATGCGCCGAATGGTTGCCATCCTCTGCACATGCGCAGAACATTCGTCATCATCTACGCATGCGCAGGTCCACCTGGCGCCACACACGTACGCAGGACTGCCCAGCGCCGCGCACATGAGCCGCTCACCAGGCGGCGGGCGCAACTTCCCTGATCAGCCCCTTGGACTCCTTCGTATGCATTCCTCACACCGAACTCTGCTACCACATGGGCCCCCTCCCTTCTGAATAATAAGGTCACACACACACACACACACACACACACACACACACACACACACACACACACACACACACACACACACACACACACACACACACACACACACACACACACACACACACACACACACACACACACACACGAGGAATTCACAGTTAGTATAAATATAGACGTGCAAATAGCTAAAACGGGGTGTGTGCCGAGCATGCGCTTTCTAAGCCAAACTTCTTTGCGTTTGGTCACTGAAATTGTGTTTTTGATATTTAATTAAAAACATCACCATCACAAATACAATTTCTGTGACAAGAGACAATAAAATGCACGTGCTTGACACACACTTTTTTTTTTTTAATGACAGTATGTTTTTTAAATTTGCATATTGCCTATTCTGAATGATAAAAGAAACCATACAAATGCTAGAATAGGTGTTACATGTCTAAGAGCTTTCGCTGTATTGTAACTCCAGTAGATGTTGGTAAATGGGGCTGCACCTTCACATGTTGGTAAATACATTTATTAATGTAGCATGTTAAGTAACATAAATGATTACTGTGGCACAATGGTAATCATTCAGGCACAATGCATAAACATAATTAATTTATTTGTTTTTTTAATTAATTGCTTTGAAAAGGGAGATATTTTAGCCTCAATTTATTAAGTTTTGCATTAACCCTGCAGTACCCAGGTGTCCTCCAACACTTTGAAAGAATAGGGTTAAAAGCAGCAAAAAAGCGTTGCTGTCTCTGTTCTCCCTGCACACTGACGTTGTACATACAAACATTCCCCCAATCTCACTGTTCACGATAATGTTGCTAACAAAATGATTCATTTGAAGCTGAAAACATTTCACCACTGCAGCACCAGATCAGTGGCGTGTGCATCAGAGCCCTGGTGCACAGCTTAAAGCCGGAAAAGAAAACAGCTGCTGATGCCTGATTTGAGTTAAAATAGTGTCAGTGTTTAGTCTGGCACACTGCTTCAGGAGAGATTGGCAGCTGGGTCACACAAAGTCAGTCCATTGGCTCTTTTTTTTCCGTAAGTTCTGCTAGCATTTAGGTACTAGTGAAGACGAGGACCCTTTTCTCAGGGATAGCCTAATATCTGACCACACCCTACTCACTTTTATAAAAATGCTTTCCCCTTCCCCCCATAAAGTTCAAATCCGTGTTATACATTCTCTGCCCCTAAATAAGTATTAGGAATGTTTATGTGTGTTTTTTTTTTTTAATGTAATCTTGGAAGTTGACGCGTTCCACTCTCAACATAGTGTAGAAGGCAGTTTGTTACAGTGCTGGAGTGATAAAGGGGCCTTTATGGTTTGTGAAAGAATATGTGTTTGCTTAGGCAGGAAACTTTTTGATCCACAGAACAGCCAGACGACATCTAGGTAAGGCTATTTATCAATTTTACTTTTAAATGGACGTACTTACTGTAGGTGAGGTCTGCAGAAAATGTGTATCATTCTCTCACATTCAAATGTTACCCAAGTTTCTAATTTTTTAAAATTAGTTTATGATCTAATAATTTTTAGCCGCATTCTGCAGCCACTTTGATATGCGGTCTGATTTTAGCTAAATGGTTTGTAGATGATTATTTTAGCAAGGTTTTAAAAATTCTACTCACTGCTTCAGTGTAGGAAGCTGCAGTACAGTTGGTTGATTTCTGTCCTGTTCTAGCAGAACCAGAAATAGCTTTAAGAAACCTAAATGTCACTTTGAAAGGAATTTCTGGTGAGTGTCTTTGTCTCCGAGTTTTTCATTTGAGTTGCTGATTTAGCTGGTTGGGTCACATTTTTTTGTTAACAGTGAAGAGACTTCCATGAATTGGCAATGAGGCTCCTTCTGCACATGAGTTTGGCCCGTTGCCAAAATCAACTTCCCAATAGCGAGCTTTTGCTAAACGAACCCAGAGCAGTTTTTTCCCCTGATTAAAAATCATGTCTGAAAGCTGCCACAAGCAGTTGTGTGAGCATGTCAGGGTGACTTCACACAGCACCAATGAAACATTCATCCGATTCCTCTATTTCCCAGTTATAAAGAAATAGTGGCCGCCTCGATTTGCCACCGTGACGTAAGTTTTAGTGCATTTATTCTGCCTGCTATCAGGGTTTTCTGTACACTTTTATACAGTCTCAACAAATAGACTAATATAAAAGGTGCACATAGGGAGTGTTGCATTTTAAACAACCCTTTTTGTGCTTTCGGCAGAGATTCCTTTGTTATCCCTGCTGTAGCTCTGTTTGCATATGGTACTTTTGCTCTGTATGTTTGGAAATGCAATAAATGGCAGTCTTGTTTCTTAAAGAAAGTAATACTTTTGCTCTATCTTTATTAGAGAATATTGATTTATTTATAATGCAGTATCTCACCAAAAAAAAGTACTATTAAATATTTGTGAGTGCAAAGAATTGATGGGGCTTGCACAAACACTTTTTGAAGGGATACACCAATGTTTAGTAGAAATAATGTATAATGTCGATATAATATTTGACAGTAAATTAGGATGTATTGGTATATGTCATAATGTCAGAGTAATCGGTGAGAACACAAACAATAAAAAAAGTGTACTTTAAAAGGAAAATAAAGTTATGATTTGTATTCATTTGTATATGATTTTGATTTTGTCTAAAAATAATGGATTGCTAAAAAGTGTGTATATATCTATATCTATATATCTATATAGATATATAGATATATATTATTTTTTTTACAAGGCGACACAATGGTAAACAATAAGCGCCACATTCCCAACAAATTTAAAGGAAACAAAATATATTTTCAAGTACGTTTCAGTGTCATGTTTTCACATGTATGTAGCTAGGAGAACAAAGTATTTTCAGAAGCTGAAGTTCATAGGAGTCCACGCTATGATATTAATGTCTGTACGGTGGTTATACTTCCGAGTCCCTTCAGAGTGGGGAAATAAATGTTCAACGGATCATTGTGTTTATAAATTTTAACCAGATTTAAAGTTTAAAAAAAAAAAAAAGAGATGCTCAGTGTATCCTTCAGTAATATGGAAAAGTTAGGCTTTTGCCAGGCGGTTCATACAGTGCTTCATATTTCTTTAAATAAGCATATTATTAATGTGCTGGTTTTGCCACCTACTGTACCTTGCCCAACAAGTCCTGTATGTCACTTATATAGTTGGCATATTTAATTTCCATTTCAAGCTACACTGTTTCACGTTCACATTTCCATACATATACAAAAATACCATTATTATTTATTTTTTATGCTGTCGCTGCTTTAAAACGTCTTTTTGCGGTGTTGAGTCTAAATATGTCATTGTATGGTTTGTGGTACAGATGGAATTTAGTAGGTTATCTTAAATGTGCCTTATGTGTAATAGAAAAAGAGAAAAACAAGTAGAACAATATAAGGAAACTTTATCTTGCCTTTCTAGTACTGAATTAATTGCTATAAAGTTAGAACTTGAAAGTAATATAAGTGATTAACCAGGGTGTTCTTTGCTATTATGGAACGTGCAGCAGGTGGCCAGTATGGGAAAATACGGATTTAGTAATGCACTTATTAATGATCTGTTATCTATGTAAAACTGTCAGTCTGAAGCCGGTTTGTAAAGATGTTCCAGCAAAATAAAATGTGTCAGATTTCTTAACGAGGACAAATAGTTCAGCTGAGGACATACACGATTAGGATCTTAAAGCGACACCGATATACAGTACAGATATTTGGGAGTTTCTCCCATTAAAACACATTTTTCTACGAATCAGTGGAGCAATACATTTCTCTATATACTTTGCATATCTTTGTGTAACTTCTAAATGAATCTAAATAGCACTTCTAAGTTTAAAAAAAAAAAAACTCTTTACAGTCTATTAGACACTGCGTCACATGCATTATTTCTATTAAATGTAAAGTATTAAATAAGGGTATTACTGATTATAAAAAAAGTCTGTACTTTGCCATAATTATATCGCTTTTCCCTATTACTGTATCATGAAAACATGACTTTTTCTATGTAAGATGTTACCCAGGAATGAGAGAGCAGGTGAACATTTGTACTGTATACAGTATGCAGAAGTTATGAAGCCAAAGACTTTCTCTTATACGTCTTACTTCCATGCGGAAATTAGAATAGTTACAGAATATACATTTCCGCCTAAGCACTCATCTATTTTCCCTACTTACGTTTCCCGGAAAATATTAACAAGCAAATCTCATGGTTGAAGGCAGTGTAACAAATGATACATAATGACCGTTTGCAATATATATCCGCTCCTCCACTGATGTGACTGTTGTTAATTAACCCCTTCTGTGCCAGGAGAGCCTATAATGTGTTAGAACAGTTGTTCTCAATTCCAGTCATCAAGACCCCCCCCCCCCCCCCTCTCCAACAGGTCAGGTTTTAAGGATATCCCAGGTTCACACAGGTGGCTCAATCACTGAGCCACCTCGGCTGAAGCAGGGAGCCACTAATTAAGCCACCTGTGCTGAAACAGGCATAGCCTGAAAACCTGGCCTTATTGGGGGGGGGGGGGGGAGGACTGGAGTTGAGAACCTCTGTATTAGAGCGTAAAGTACAGAATAACTTCTTGATAGTGGTTAAACACATTGATAGTGGTTATGAATCCTTTAAAATGCTTATAATGGGAAATTGAGAAGATTAGACTTGCTGTTCCCCATAGGGTTTTGGTATGTGGGTTATTCATGCATTGGTTGTGTTTAAAACGCTGTAGCCAGTCAGAACATTGTTTTCAGCATATTGTAATTTAATTAAAACCGTCAAGAGCTTATATCAGTTGTTGGCACAGGCTTGTGGTAACATACCACAGCGATGCATTGTTTTAAGGCGTTTTCTTTGCTAACTCAACATATCTTGCACTGTAAATACCAATTTTGAAATTCTCTTCTTAATAGACTCTATATTTAAGCTTTGGTTAGAAAAGTAACAATAATACAGTAAGTCAAATATGGTAAGCAAAGGAGGACAGAAAAGGGAAATGGAAGGGACATGATGATTAAGTGTGAGTAAAACTAGGAAGGCGTGTGCAAAACGGTATAAAATGAGTTAATAATGGGTATCAAATATGTACCAACCTATCAGTAGGGCAGAATATTAAAGGTATAACACAACTGTACAGAGCATTATCAATCAAAGACATGATGAGAGCCAAGGTCAAGAAGATCCACCAGAGATATGAACAATAACAGAACATTATGGGGGGAAAGAGGTATTCTTGTAGGTGCTATAGCAGGGGGGGGGGGGCGCTCCAGAACTCAAAGGGCCACCCAACAGGTCAGGGTTTCAGGATACACCTGCTTCAGCACAGGTGGCTCAGTTGAAGACTACATTGTGACCCTTGAATAATATTGTCTCTTTAATATTCATAATTATGACCGTCAACGTATTTTTCTTTTGCCGAGTGTCAAGCATACTGTAGGCCAGGCCTGCACAACTCCAGTCCTCGAGGGCCACAAACAGGCCAGGTTTTCAGGCTATCCCTACATCAGCACAGCTGGCTCAATTAGTGGCTTAGTATGATTGAGCCAGCTGTGCTGACGTAGGGATATCCTGAAAACCTGGCCTGTTTGCGGCCCTCGAGGACTGGAGTTGTGCAGGCCTGCTGTAGGCACTATAGAAACAAAGCTTACTTGCATACCTAGGGGTGAAGCGTAGAATAAAGCAGTGCACAACCAGGATAAGGATCCAAAAAAAATTACTTTCTTTATTAAAATTGTACTTATACTGTGAGTACATACAGTATACTTTGCCTGAAGATTTATGCCTGGAAGACACCTCCAATGAGGATTTGATCAAGTGTGGGGTATTTCACTTTTTTCAATCCTTCAGGGGACATCTGTCAATTTTGCAATTCTAAGTTATCAGAATTGCTTATACTGTATGTATATTACCCACATTGGATTTTCTTTGGTTATACTCTGGCATTGTTTGATCCAAGTTGCTAGAGCACTCACATAACCCTTTTACCAATTACTTGCATACCTACAAGTTACATTTGTTTTGTCCTGGATACATTGGTCTTTCAACATTGTTGTGGCCTAATTGTAATCAAACGCACTAGACCAGGGGTGGCACACTCCAGTCCTGGAGCTACCAAAAGGTCAGGTTTTCAGGATATCCCTGCTTCAGCACAGGTGGCTCAATCAGACTGGGCCACTTGTGCTGAAGCAGGGATATGCTTTAAACTGGACCTGTTGGTGGCCCTTGAGGACGTGCGTTGGTTACCCACCGTACTATACAATAAAAATCTAACATTTCCAACCTTCCTTTCATTTCAAACGTAGGCTACTGTACGTGTAATTAATTGATGCATCTTTTTCTGCTATTGTGAGGATTGGCTGCATCTTCTTGTAACTGTGGAACATAGTGTGAGCTGAAAACGTGCAGCGGTCTCGTCTGTAGGATTTTAAAATTGATTTGAATATATTTTCAAAGGCACTTTTATATGAAAAAAAAACCCAACAACTTATTTTTAGAAAGAAACAAGACGGCAAAATAATACACATTACTGTACAAATAAATTGCAGTAATTAGACTCCCAAAATACACATATTTATGGAGTGTTAGAACATTAAAAAAAGAAAATTAAGGATTATTTTCGACCGAGGCTGCTCAAGTGCAGTCCTGGAGCACTATTAATTGGGCAGGATTTGACGGCATTACATACCTAAGCAAGTTGTCACAGTGATCAAGATTAAGGCAAAAATAATTGGTTAACTACGTGGTAATTAGATACTTCTTGAGAACCCCGTTGTTCTATAGCTGTTAAAATACGACATTTGGATCAAATGTATTTTTAACATAGAATTTAACAAAAATGTATTCTGCAAATATGGAGAACAACGTAAACACTGGTTCATATTCTTAGTACATTTAGCAGTTAATTTTCTGCTGTGTGTTCTGCAGTTGCACACACACTAAATTGGCAGTATACTAGTTTTCCCGTTTTTGGGAGAATAAATCAATTACAGATTGTTTTGTGCGTAATACGCACATATAGTTATATACTGTATGTAACATGCTATAAAGTGGAGGAAGAAAATGATTATTGCTTGATAAATAAACACTAGAGTTTTTTTTAAAAGGAAAACAGTCATTGGTGTATCATCAAATATTCAGCAAGAAAGCACTTTAGTTTTGTAGTGTTATGAAACAACTCCCATGCCTTAAATATATACTAAACGATGAAATGAGCTGTAGATACAAATGCAATCTTCTTTTTAAGAACAAAACGTGGATTCTAATTACCAAGAAGTGGAATGGCCTACAAACGATGGGCACATAGGATAAGTAAAAATAATCAATGTATCACATCATTTAGAGAGCTGTCTTCATGCTATCATTGTTCGTGTCGGTCTTAGAACACTTTGTGCCATCAATGAATGTTTCAGAAGTAGTGGTTGGCGGTGGGAACTTGGCCAATTCTAAATAAAATTATTCATATGTTATTCCTGGATTCATATCTAAAACGAAATTATTGCCAATAAATGGCATACTATCCCTTAGTGGTTTACATGTACAAATATCATCCATGCCATGCAAAAAATACTTATGGGGCTACTTGACATACATATTTTGCTCCCAAACCACAGAAAAAGTCTGTTTTCAACTGAACGGATGTTTATGAATGGCATGTTGAGGTCTTACAACATTATGAGATGTTGCTTTTTGTTTATAGGAGACAGCAATTGGCAAACTAATGGCCATGGGCGTCATACAAATCCCTGGGGAGCAGCGTCAATCCACCCTTTAACTCAGGGGTGCTCAACTCCAGTCCTCAAGAACCCCCAACAGGTCAGGTATTAAGGATATCCCAGCTTCAGCAGAGCTGGCTCAATCAATCAAAGACTGAGCCACTGATTGAGCCACCTGTGCTGAAGCAGGGATATCCTTAAAGCCCGACATGTTGGGGGGGTCAGGAGAACTGGAGTTGAGCACCCCTGCTTTAAACTATGCTCATACTTTTAAGACTGCCCTTTAATTATACGTTGCATGTCCTTCTGGTAAGAAAAGGGCTGGGGAGAGTAAAGCGTGCACATTTTGCATGGTGTCCTTTTGGTAAAGTTTTTTTAAATTTTATTAGAAAGTTATTATTTCATTGATTTTGGCGAATGTTCTTGTCAAAATAACGCTTGCAACTTTGATAAACTTGGAGTACTCTTGAAGTCTAGATGGCAGTTTAGAACTTCACAAGTGCCCCTTGCATTAACCTACGTCACTTGCATAACCTATTCATTCTTTTCCTTCTCCCCCAAACTCCTAAAATTATACTGTAGTTCTAACACTTTGGTTCCCCGTGATGTAGCCACCGTGTCATGCGGTCTGGCACACCAGGGCCTCATGACGTGGTGGCTAAGGCCAGGTCGCCTCTGTCTACTGCAGCGGTCGCTGTGGCGGACACTGTAGGGACAAGAGCCGCCCCACAATGGGGCCGGGGCCACCACTGCGAGGGGCCGCCGCTGCGCCGACAGAAACTCCTGCTCTCAAGAAAATTGAGCGCAGGACTCGCGACGGAGCACTAGACCATGCCCCCGGGCGGTTCAGCCAATGATGGCGAACCTGCCGGGTGACGTCATGGCCACGCCCCCATCACACCCCCCACCTCCCGTCTTTCCCCCTGCAGCTCACTGCAGACAGGGGGACTCGGTTACACGTGCCGCCAGCCTCGCAGGCACGCGTGCAACGCAGGCACTGGGGCCGTAGCCTAAGGCTGCGTCCAGTGCTGAGGCGCGCTGACGCTTCTCAGTGAGCCCCTGCAGCCGCAATGAGAGCGGCTTTAGCAGGGGCTCGCGCACGCTTCCGCAAGCTTGCGGAAGCGTAGGTCTTTTTCAAAAGATAGATTTTCGCGCTCACGGGAGCGCAGGGCCGGTCACGTGAGCGGTTCGCCCAATGAGGGCGAACCAGCTCCGTGACATCACAGGACCCCCCGCCCTCCCGACACGCCCCTCATCCTCCGCGCGCCTCCGCATGGCTGCAGTCCTATGGATGCAGCCTAAGCCATGACGGGGTGGCTTTTGGATAATTTTGAACCTGCCGAGCCAGCTGAGGAACGGAAGAGGAGGGATTTTGCGATCACGTGATTATTCAGAGGAGCAGCCACATTTTGCGATGTGTCAGAGGAGCTGTGGCACACTGGTACCCCGGCATTCAAAGGCTTAAATAATGTATAAGCCTGTTTGGAAAAATTAGAGAGATGTAAAACTAATGTAATATTTATGTTTTAATTCAGTATGAAAAATGAAGTCTATTTTTTAGACATTTGTGTAATTAGTTTTTCTTATGGCAGATATATAAGGTTTAAGACACCTGATTTAATTTGTTTGATACAGCAAAATAGGAGAAAATGATGGTCCTAGTTAGAAAACTCTAACTTTAACCAACTATTCCAAATACAATCTGCTTTCTCACGAGATTTCTTACTGATGCAGGAGAGGGTAAACAGCTTAATAATTAGGGGGTCATTTATGGAAGTCTCTCTGCTCCAAAACAGGTGTCCTGAAGATATAAGATATAACTACACAACATTTATCCATTGCAATTGGATTTCTTTCTTTGATAAATACAGTACTTTTATTTTTACAATACATGAAACAGATCGTGGGGCAGAGAAGTGCATGGGAACTACAGTACAACAGGCTGGGATTTGTGATGCTGGAAAGAAGTGGACACATTATAATCCCAGTGACATTTTTCATACCCACCATTTACATTTTTACTGTACATCCCCCATCTCTATCTTCTCTTCTTACATAGCTCAATAATGAGCAATTAACCATATACAGGCATACCCCGCATTAACGTACGCAATGGGACCGGAGCATGTATGTAAAGTGAAAATGTACTTAAAGTGAAGCACTACCTTTTTCCCACTTAGCGATGCATGTACTGTACTGCAATCGTCATATACGTGCATAACTGATGTAAATAATGCATTTGTAACAGGCTCTATAGTCTCCCCACTTGCGCACTGCTTTGGTACAGGTAGGGAGCCGGTATTGCTGTTCAGGACGTGCTGACAGGCGCATGCGTGAGCTGCCGTTTTCCTATTGAGCGATATGTACGTACTCGCGAGTGTACTTAAAGTGAGTGTCCTTAAACCGGGGTATGCCTGTACTGTAGTGTCAGAATACAGATATTGCAAATGTTATTTTGTGTTGCCGCTGCCATAATACTTTTCTCTATTGAAACAAATGAAGCCGCTGGTAAAAACATTGTGCGATTTCGCAAATTAATTGTGCGATGTGTGTGTGTTACTGTTACAGCTGCAATAACACCTGCTACACCTGAAGCTTAATAAATGAAGGAATCAATTGAAAAAAAGATGATTCTAAAATGATGTTCTTTCGACTTGATTCATACCCCCCCCCCCCCTTTTTTGTAAAACGAAATATAAATTGGGAGCTAGTTTGTAGTTTGTGATGCCTTAAAGGGGACCAACAAGAGAGCTTCATAGATAGGATTTTACTGAGTTTCTGAAATATCCTCATAAAATATTCCTCACAATACAAGAGACCTGTAGGGTCGTGTATCAGTTTATTTCCTGATGCAAAATACAGCAGTAGGTTTATCGCAAAAATACATTAAGTGCAATGGGATCTTTGCTCTTTGATAAACCTGGAACTATTTTGCAGATGTTTTTTTTCTGGGAAACACTAACATACGTCGCACCTCTATTCATATTGTACGGTGTATGATTTTTTTTTTTTTTTTTCATGTGGCTAAAATAATGTCATTTTGATTTAGCCTCCTTTGAGATGCTTTTTAATTAAACAACAAAATAGTTAGTCAGATGAAATAATGTTGCGCAGAGCATTTGAATGGTCACGGCTCTCTTCTTCAGGAGTACTGCTGCAGACCACATGTTTCATGTGTGCTTCATGTTGGAATGACTAGATTTGTATTACCATTCAATGGCATATTCAGTGATGCATATGCGCCTTGGCTCTTTTATTCTGTAAGATCTCGCTGGCTGATTAGATAGTTTATTATACATGTTGCATAAAAGGCAGGAAAGGTTTCATCTAGCTCTATTATTCGTCCACACATACATTTCTTTGTTCTATTGTTTTCTTTATAAATGGTGTTCAACAAAAATATAAACAAACCACATGTTAAGTCCCTATTGGTTTGAATCCATTTCATACATAGAGTCTATGGTATGCATAGGTGTTGTGTACACATTGTATTTCCAGATATTCTAAGTACATTCAATAACTTCATAAAATGACAGTTAAAATGATTATAGTGATTTTGAATAAGTCGTTTTAATGGTCAATATAATAACAGCCGTTTGGGATACACATATACACATCTTTAAAAATATTGCTAGCAAAAGAATAGTGTGTGTGATGCGTGTATAGCAGGTGACAATGTTCCCACTGAACCAAGAGATAAGTCACAATAGAAGCCTTTAAATCCACATATAAATGCAAAATATCCTCTACACCAGGGGTGCGCAAACTGGGGGGGGGGGGGCGTGGCAGTTATAGAGGTCCCACACGCTCTCCCCCCAGGCATTTAAATTAAATGCCGGGGGTACCGCACAAGGCTTCTATAACAAACTTGCCTTCCCTTCCAGCAACATGTCGTCATGGTATCCCGGCGTCAAATGATGCCGCGGGGTCACATTACCTTGGCAACGTGACGTCACATGACACCACACGCCATTTGATGTCGAGTGGGTGGGGGAGGGGGAGAGCGGCGAGGCGCTGAGGAGAGCAGACAGGGGTGCGCACGGGGAAAAGTTTGCGCACCCCTTCTCTACATCTAGAACAGTGGCACATGCTTTTTATTACCCCAGGGATATGTGCATCATTCAAGGTGATTGAGATCTTGAAAATGTTTTTATTTTTTTATTACTGTGCTAATAAGACTCTTATCACATATCAGGAACATAACACGCCATTTAACAACTAATCTTAAGTCGGGGTTAAAGTGCTTTTCAAATTAAAAGATACATTAGACTATCGCATAAAGTGTGCATGAATTGAACATTATAAAGAGTTGTTTTGACGGTTTTTATACGTTGTCAGGTTGATTGTATACATGACAGCCATACAGTGTAAGTTTATCTGAGTAGTTTGTGTCTGAGGATTCCATGTTAACAAAACGCAAAACCCCAGCAAGCTCTTTTTGGGAACCCCTGAGCCCTCACAAAATATATATATGTATATAAGTGTCAAAAAGGAGAGCTATTGAGCGTGGTCTCTGTTGTCTGAGGATTCCATGTGACAGAGAACTGTTGGAATTAATGAGGCCTGTGAGGTTTTTTAAATGTAGCATTGTAATTGGTTATTGTCAAACTGCTCATTAATGACATTTGGTGAGGGAGGGTCCAATTCCACAAAGTAGGGCTGTAGATGTCAGAATCTAGATATACAGGGGTGCGCAAACTGGGGGGAGGGGAACCCAAGGTTTTCTGGGGGGGCGCAGGGGTACAGAGGTCCCGCGCTTCCCCGAATGCATTTAAAAGAAATGCCAGGGATCCCGCAATTCCTCTGTAACTTAACTTATCGTCCAGCGACGCGTCTCCATGGCAACCCGGCATCAAATGATGCCACAGGGTGATGTGACGACACATTGCCATTGCTGGAGCCAAACGAGTGCATTCCCCTGATCTAGAACATGAGCATTCCCCCTTTTTTCAGCATCTGTGGAAGCCGAACTGCATTAATTTCAGCTCTGGTTCCCCCTGCTTGCCGAGATGCATACTGGAGGAGGGGCTCCTGGTATTTCATGGGGGTTTATATCCTTCGCGTTATGCAGTTCATTAGAAGCTGCCGCAAATGACCTCCATTTTGTTGGAGGAGAAGACCCAGTGACACTTTTCCCTGGGAAGTGTCCCTGGAAGCAGGGGGTCCCCAGAGCTGAAAATAACTCTGTTCAGCGCTGGAGACCCTATGCTTACTATTTTATGTTAAAAAAGGGGGATAAGAATTTGTTTTATGTAGAGAAGCTGTTTATTTAATCTTACACTTGTTAATAGGAAAGTCAGTGTTGCTAAGACACAATATTGACTGTGGTTCCTTTCTCTTTTTTAGAGCGTGACCAGGAAGTCATAACATGGAAGCAGTTTTTAAAGGTAAGTCAAAAAAAATATGGCGGTTGATATCTTTTCTCCTCACCAGTTATTAAATGCTCCTCCATGTCTCCTCAGAAAATGAACAAGTTGGTATATTGAGCAATGTTGAGTGACCCGTCTCACACGCCTACAATGCTGTATATTTAGGAAACGGAATTCCACAAAACCTTATTACTTTAATGCAAACTTTAAAGGCTATACCATATAATTGAGTCAGAATGAAGTTTAAAATGTAGTCATGCCAAGTGTGGGTAATATGATACTTACTTCAGATGAAAATGTAAAACACAGGTAGTTGTTAGTGTTTCTGTGGTCAGATACTCACGTTGTATCATAGTTACAAGCTACTATAAAACTCCTTGAATACATTACCAATTAACCATGGTTTCCAGATGTGCTAATAGATATTCACAACCTTCAGAAGGAGCTATGTGAATGTAACTAAAGCAGGTCATATTCTCAGCTAATCACATACTTTCTGAAAAACAATGTTTATTGTTTTGGTTTTGAGTCAAGGTTTTGAAATCAACCTATTCAGAGTTTGCTTTGAGAAAGCAAAAGCAGCCTGTGCTTCTGTAGGAGAGAATTACCGAACTTGCTGTATCTGTTTGCATTCAACGCATCCAAACATACAGTACTACAATCTCACCTTATAACCAGTTCTTCTTTTACTTTATTATACAGTAATAACAAGTCCCTGAAACCCTATGTAATACTTTTCAATAGCTACTTCAGATGCTCTCCAATAATCTTTCATTATTTATGATGAGTTTATTTAGCCTTCACTAGGATTTGAATGCAGTGCACCATTGTATTTCCCCTTCATTGAATTTCTATTAGTTGTCAGGATAAGCAGGTCTAGGTATATTGTAAAACCCTTATAAACAACCAATCAGTGAAATATGACATCTGGTTGTTCCCAGACCAACCAGAAAATAAAAGGTTTTAAAACTGATACAGTGCTCTGGCTTCAGTTTTATTTTGTAACTAAAGATAAAGTGCACTAAAGGAGGAGGTATAATGGAAAAGAAACCAGATGGGGGGATACCGAGCAGGGTACCCCTCTTAAGGCCCCCTGGGAGGTAAATGCAGGTACCTGCCCAGTGACCACAGCGTGGGTGAACTCTGCTGGGAAACGGGAGCTCACCAGCACCCGGAACAGAGCCTGGCAGGTAAGGGATTCCTCCCCAGCCAAACGCTGCTTCCTAGACATATATATATATATATATATATATATATATATATATATATATATATATATATATATATATATATATATAGCCAGGACAGAATGATGTCAGCAAGGGTCAGAGCTCTATGATTCTTATTGACATCAATAGTCACCTTCTCCAGTGCATCGTTAAATGATAGTTCATGAGCTATCGTTTTAAGTTCTGAATCCCTTTGTGATGTATTGTAGACTCCTCAGGCACTGAACAAGTTAACTCCTCCACTGCCAAAGTGACCTGTAACACAACACAAGGTAATATGCTGCAGGCCCCTCTTATATGCTGAACATTATAGTTCTTAGCAGGTATTAGTTTGCTATGATGACTGATTTCGTTCCACTGATGGAAATCATTTGCTATTTTAACATTTTTAGAGAACAACTGAGGTCTTGACTTGTTTACCCCCCCCCCCCTTATTTAGTAACTTCCTTCCATTCTTCTTTTCACACTTCAGATACCCTCAGAAGATTAATTTTCCCATTTCCTAGCATTCTTCATGATTCACATTACTTTGAAGTTGCACTACATGTTCTACTAGGATAATTGAACCCCATAACACCCCACAACAATGAGCATGTAGCAGTAATAGTGAGCATTGTAATACCTTTGTGACCTCAAAAAGCACTTTCTAAAAGTTAGACATACATTTTCCACTGTCACCCTACTGGTGTTTCCCATCCTTGCCATATCCGTACAGTTTACTGTACATGTGTCTGCCCACTAGTGAGTCTCTCTTCTCTATAACATTATAGTGAGATACTGAGATCATCATTGTAGGTATTTTTTGGAATGCTACAAAATACTTTTCCAGTACTCATTTGCTTAATTCAAATAATGTATTCTTTTTAGTAACTGCATAGAAGATATTTTCCTATATATTGAGCATAGAAGGGATAACATCATCATTACTATAACTCAAGCCTTTTCTAGAACACCATATTTAATAGAAACAGCATTGCTTGCCCTACCCACATCAAAGGGTTTCATATCAATTCCTCAAGTTTATTTAGTTTAAAAAATGAGGATGGAAATTTCGAAATTGAAATAGTCAGAAAAAATGTGTGACAACAAGTGGATAACTATAATTGGAGAAGGAGCAGCTCAGTGAGTAAAGACTGGCTCTGGCACAGAGTTTGAAGCAGGGGACCCGGTGTCAGCTCATTGTGACCTTGGGGAAGTCACTTTATTTTCCTGTGACTCAGGCACCAAAAAAAACATAAGATTGTAAGCTCTACGGGGCAGGGCCCTGTGCCTGCAAAATGTCTCTGTAAAGTGCTACGTAAAACTAGCAGCGCTATACAAGAACATGCTATTATTAATATTATTATTATTGGCAAGAAGAAAGCCGGCAGCAGGATAGACTGAGTAGAAAATGTATAATTCCTAAACCCAACATTTGCTTCCATATTACTTTGTCATCCTGGTGAAGTTCCCCTTTTTGGGCAACACAATTTGTTTCACTGACTGACATGCAGAAGCTTAATAAAAATGTCGAGTTTTTCCGATCAGAAGGAATTCTTTATTATAGTTTAAAAAATGCATTGTGCAAAATCAGCAACGGATTCACCTAATACAAAAAAATCTATTGAAAGCAACAGAGTCTTTGTCCTTGGTTTTGTTTGATTTTGTGCACCTACGTTGCCCTAGTTTTGAAGCCAGGAGACCTTCATACACAACCCCCACAGAGTATCCAGATGCCTATTTCCATAGTGCTATATAATCTTGCTGGAAACCTCCTGTACCTTGCAGATTTCATTATCTTTATATGTTTTTACATCAGGATAGAACAGGGGTGTGGCCAACTCCAGTCCTCAAGGGCCACCAACAGGTCAGGTTTTAAGGCTATCCCTGCTTAGGGTGAGCGAATGTGCCCGCGCGCACCACGTGAGCAGGGACTTACATATATCTATATATGTAAGTAACCGCGGCAAGCGCCACACGCTCAGCGATAGCGGGGACGCAGCTTTAAGGACTGGAATTGGCCACCCCTGGCATACAATCTGAGTGTGACTACTGGGATTTTGCATGGTGTAGCTACGCCTACATGTTCCTACTCAAAATATGAAGCTTTCTTTAAACTTATGTTACCCTTCAGTTGATCCATGTACCAAAAATACATTCTTGTGAAGCGTTTTAAATATGATGTACAATGTATTTAAATGTCATTAGCACCTGAAATTTAACATTGCAAGTTTAGGATCATATTTTCTGGGTTGATTACTTTGAAACAAGTGCTACTGGACTAGCGGTTTCCCCCCGACTAATTACCTAAGTAGATACCAGTTTAAAAAAGGCTGTTACATTAGTTGAAATGGACAATCCAATAGTATCCCATTATTGTAGTACAAAATAGCTCTATTATGGTTTGTTTTGAATAATGTATGTCCCCTGCAGTGAGAGGTCTATTCTATAGAATCCGCATGCATCATCTGAAGTGCATTTACTGAGTTTTAATCAGCCCTTCAGAAATAATGAAAGCTAAGCCGCTCTTTCACTCTTCAACATGTTTCTCTTCCCCCCCCCCCCCCCCCCATACTGAACAGCATTGGCTTAACAAGCAGTCATGGGTTTGTAACTCAATCTTCCAATTACAGGAAGTTTTATGGCATTGAAGGGTAACAGAGAAGAAATCTTAAAAAGAAGAATTAAGAGATTACTTATTCCCTACTTATTCTGGGAACAGTGTTGGGGTGGGGTGAGGGAATTCTTATATAATGGGCTTTTTTTTAAATTCTTTTTTTTTATGAAGTTGTAAAATGTTAAATGGATGTTAACGTTCACACAAAGGGATCGACTTTCGATTAACTTACAGAAAGTATGCAGGGGTATTACAGGAGGGGCTTTAAAGTTCCCTTAGAAAACAAATTGTTATACATACAGTACTGTAGTGTGTTGGCTATTAGGGCAATAGAGAGATGCTTGTAATAGAAAGTAGTGGTATATAATAGGAATTTGGCCTGCTGTTGTGTGCTTTGCATTTCTTTGCTCTGGAAAATATTGCATTCAAATGATAAAAATACTCATGGTATGTGACGATGTTGAGATCCTCCTCCAGTAAAATACTTATGATGAAAGTTTGGTGGATTAAGTGGGAGTTAATGAGCTTAGTTTGTACTATCAGAAAAAAAAGCGAGCTGATGGTCCTGCTCAATTCATAATCAGACTGGTATACCAGGAATACTATTCATAAAATAAGTCCAATCTTAAAAATTGAATGAACTAAAAAAAAAAAGTCTGGATTTAGAAGTAGGGACATTGTAAATGGATTCCTACAGAATGCTCTACATACAGTAAGCCACGTTATCTTCAGTACATCTCCAGGAGCAGGGTAATCGATGTGAACAGGCAAATACATAGCTAAAAGAAAGTCATCAATACTAATTTCAATGTTTCTTTCCCTACATATTTTTATTGCTCGTTCAATCCATATTTGTATAGCCTTGACAATAGGCACCACTGAATTACTGAAATTTGTGTTAAGAAACTAAAACAATAGTGTATTAGAAACAGTTTATAAGAATGTCTTTTTTTCCTGATGCGAAAATGGAACTGTGGTTCAGACGGCTTCTGATGAAGCATCGCCATGACAACTTGACGCCGCGGGGTCATGTGACGTTGCGTTGCTATGGTAACGTGACGTCATGACGCCAGAACGTTAGAGCCATGGTAAGGGGGGGGGGGGGGCGCGAGGAGAGGGGACAGCCGGCAGGGGGAAAAGATTGTGTGCCCCTGCCGGCAATGTCATAATATCTATGTTGAGTTTCTTGTTAATCTGGAAGAAAGTACTAGAACTTGGTACTTGTGAGGTTTGCAGTCCTTCACGGAGGATAAGGAGGTTTGAAAGACTGTGCATTACAGCAAGGGTGTTCAGCCCCCCCCCCCCCCAAAGGTCAACTTTTAAGGATACCCCTGTTTCAGCACAGGTGGCTCAATCAGTCGCTCGATTGAGCCACCTGTGCTGAAGCAGGGAGTCACTGATTGAGTCACCTGTGCTGAAGCAGGGATATCCTTACAACCTGACCTGTTGGGGGGGCAGGGGGGTGTCTTAAGGGCTGGAGTTGAGTTATCTCTGCATTACAGGGCCTAATAGTGTTAATATTTGTAATATGCTGAATAGTTGTAATGATCAATGTCAGATGTTTGTCCTCATTTCACTGCCTCACAGTTTACTAATTTAACAAAAGGGGGACTTGTAACAGTACTTGGATGTCCTCCTACGCTTTGAGACACAAAACTAAATTAAGAGAATCTCATGGAATATTATAGGTACCGTATTTAAGAAAGTTGTAGAATAAATTTGCTGAAAGATTTTCCACAAAGTCTTCACAAGATGAATATACCTGAAAGCTTATTTAAAGGTGCAATCCAAGCAATATCCTACAGTACATGCATGATCTTATAAAAAAAAAAAAATCAGTTCTATAGTATTGGATAATACTTACTACCTTCTTTTATTTTTAAATTCAACGCTGCCATTTGTGATGAGTTTTAGTATACTAAGCATTCTTTATTTCTATAGCAGGTGTTCACCCACCTCCCCAGAAGTGCAAGATCTTGGTAACTCTTTCTTGTTTGTGATAATTTGTTGCCAATGTCCCAGCAGTTTGAGCTGTGAACTGTAACAATAGATAATGTTACCTTAGTAATATATGAATACATTGTAGCTGCTGAGTTGCACTGACTGAAGGATTGATTTGAAACTGAAAGGCAGCCATTTAGTGAACCCTTGGAAACAGGATTTTGCTAATCGATCACGGGAGAATGAATCAATCAGCATCTTAGGTAATTAGTTTTCAATAAAAGCGATTAAATGCTGCATATATTAAAACAAAAATAAGTTACATTTTTAATTTTTTTTAATTTAAGATGTTTGGATTGCCTTTTTAAAGAGGCAATCTAAGCGGCACTTGAAAAAATAATAATATATGGTATAATAATATATGCAGCCATTGATTATTTTTATTGAAAATTAATTATCTAAGCTGCTGATCGATTCATTCTCCCATGATCAATCATCAAAGATTTTGCTTCCCTGAGTTTACTTAATGGCCGTTTTTCCGTTTAAATCCTTCAGTCAGTGTAACTCAGCAGCTACAATGTATCCTTGTAACATTGTCTATTGTTTCAGTTTACAGCTCAAACTGCTGGGAACATTTGCAACAAATTATCACAAGTAGGAAGCAAAGATCTTGCACTGCTTGGGAGGTGGGGTAAAGCCTACTATTGAAATTAAAACTCATTTAAAATGGCAAAGAGTTGAATAATAAAAAATGCAATATGTATTATCTAATACTACAGAACTGACTGATTTAAAAATAAATGCATGTAGGATATTGCATGGATTGCGCCTTTATGCTCTGTAAGAACTGCCATGGTGGTCCATTAATTTGTACCAGGGGTACGCAAACTTTTCAGTTTGTGCCCCCTGCTTGCTCTCCCCCCCTCCTTACCTTGTCTCCAGTGTCAAATGACGCCACGTTGCCAAAGACAACGTAAGGCCGAGTTCAGGATGCCAGAGACAGGAGGTGGAAGGCGCGCGTCCGCGTGTGCGCGAGACAGGAGGTGGAAGGCGCGCGTCCGCGTGTGCGCGAGACAGGAGGTGGAAGGCGCGTGTCCGCGTGTGTGCGCGCGACAGTCTGCTGGCCGATGTGTGCACATCATCCCCAGCAGACCTTTTCAAGCTTTCCAGAGGCGGGGCTACAGACGTGAGGTTAGGGATCGGTGTTGCACTGTTGAAATTATTTTCAAGAATGATTTCATTGGCTGCCGAAATACCAGTGATTCTGTTGCAGCTTGAAAAAACAACTTGAGTTGTTTATTGAAACTGTAGCAAGCATCAACTCCGTACTTCGGCGACAGGGTAGCTGCTACCCCGACACCCGCTATTAACTTTAAATACATCGTTTCGGACGTCCGTGCGCACGTAAGCACGCCACCTCTCCGAAGCCGGCACCCTGAACGAGGCCTAAGGGACATTGCAGAGGCCTCACACGATTCCGATTTATAGCAGCAATACTACACCCTGTCCACTGTTTTTGTCTTATTTAGCCATGTAAAGCATGTGACAATTTATAATTCTACATTCTTACCTAAACTGCCAATCTGTCAAAATCCCGATTGTGTGCCTAACATGATGGCTGCTTCATTCAGTGTAACTCAGCAGCTACAATGTATCCTTATATTACTTAGGTAACATTGTCTATTGTTTGCAGCACAAACTGCTGGGAAATTTGGCAACAAATTATCACAAACAGGAAAGTGCTTCAAAGACTTTGCACTGCTGGGAAGGTGTGCTAAACCTGCTATAGAAATCACAGGATGCTTCTAAACTCATAAAAAAATGCATTAAGAGTTGAATAGTAATTTAAAAAAATGCAGTAAGTATTTATCTGGTACTACAGATAAAATTTTTTAAAAACCCATAAAATTAACCTTTTTTGCTGCTTTAATCCCAGTAGCATAGAGATTTTAACCCTCCCCCCTCACCATCTGTCGGACAAACTGAGGTATTGTGTAGATGTTCTGCTGAGTACCATCAATGAATTCAGGTGCTGACCTTTTGCCTTTTTATAAACCTGGAACACCTGGGTTACTGTTGATTAATGCTCCTAAACTTGAGTGTGTTATTAACTGCAGAAAAAAAAAACCCAATGTCAAGGTCAAGCATTTTGGAAACCTCCCTATTTCTGCTCAGCGAAAAAGGATGCCCCTTACACCAATTTGTGTGCTATGTTATTATAAAGCTATTAAATCAGTTGTATCCAACCCTCCTATCCCTGATCAGATAAAGTGGCACATTGCTCCAGGAGACTGAATCCAACTGGGAAATCATCCCTCTATTTGTAGAAGATGAAGAGTCCTTTGGGCAGATATGTTCCTCCGTTTCAGATGGGTGCTGATCATTTGCTGTGATTCCTCAGAGAATTACTGTAGACAAAAAATGATCACCTTCCTCTAACAAGTTGACTCTAATAGAAGCTACACGCTCCAGTTGGAATAGGCCTCTGATCATCAACCACTGAGCAGCCAGTAGCTTGCTGTTGTCTCTGGGCATGTTTCCAGTATCTCCCACATGAGTGCATTGCACCAGCTTGGACACTTGTCAGTTTGCTTGGAATTATTTAATAGATTTTTCACAGTCTGTTCCTCTTTGCCTATGAGCTCACTGCAGTTGTTTGTTACTTATGCCTTAAAAGTGCAGATTTAAATCCATAAAGGCTACACTTAACATGATATTCATTAATACTGTTTGTTTTTTATTTTAAAATGTTCACATCATTCAAAGTGTGTCAAATAATCAACTCAACATTTCTGAAACCCAATGTCAACATAAACCTAAAACAATGATGCCTGCGACAGCTGCGTTACTTTCAATCTTAAACCTTCTTACAAATGTTTAAATGTAATGCATGTCCAAGTTAAATCTCTTTAAACAGTGCACTGGCTTCCCTGAAAAAAATAATGCGGACAGTCAGAAATTCATACAATGCACTTGTTTCCATGTTTAAGAATAAAGTGCAGGTTTTAATCTGAAGTTATACTGTAGTTACACAGAGAACAATATCTGTCCAAATTGTAATCTAAAATAATTGTATCTCTATTTGATTTAAAAAAAAAATATATATATATATAAGTAACAGGGTTTCAAAATAAATGGAACTAAACTCCACATTTTAGTAAAATCACTTGAAAATGTTTGTCAAGCTCTGAAATGACATGAATGCAGAAATCACAGGGGTTGTTGTAATGTGACTTTCAAGATTTAATCCATCATCCCCGGCCCCCTGGGACCTCAATTTGACACCCTGCCTGGGAAGCTTAGTTTTTATTGGCTGGAAAAATGCCATTTTATGTTCAGGTCAAAAGAGCAGCTTTAATTTGTCAGGGTTGTGCTGTCTGTATCCATAGCAAAAGAAAAACACGCAGCCTAAAGAGGTAAAAGTGAAAATGTGTTAGAGTATAATTCACTGATATGAGGTGTAATTAACACTGCAAAACTGATCTTTCTCGTCATGTAACATCAACCCGTGTGTCTTAAGAGTCTACTGCCATGTGCACATATGTTTGTATGTTGAGTAATCTTTACTATCATCTTTCGTACAGAAATGTCAACAAATAGTTTCACAGTGCAAGTTATATTTACGTTATCGCCCATTTCAAAGAATATGACACATCATTTGCCGTTAGTGGTAGGCTGGGCAAGCTTGCATCGTGTTGGACTCGTACTGTATGCTAGATTCATATTGTTCAGTGAGCACCTACACTATATCAGCTTTGCAGACAAAGCCATTGTAAGCAACCCCAATGAAGTGCCTTGTTACTTAGGATGAATTTGTACAGTGCAAGCTTATTCCTAGATTTTGTGGAACATTGCTCACTTTGAAATTCCGGCAACTATACAGTTTTTAGCAAATAATAATAGACGTGCTCTGCTGTGCTGTAGTTCCAGTAGCTGTGTTGGTCCTGGAGAAAATCAGATTTAATGTCGGTTGTGATACCATTTAGCTGAACAACATTAGAGTTCTTTATCGATTAAACTATAGAGCCATGGTGGGCAACCCTGTCGCCAATCGCCACAAGTGGAGAATTGGCCATGAAAGTGTTGCGAATTTGAGTTTGCCAGCTCCCACAGTAAAATAAACTTTCTCCTGACGGCGTGTGCTGGTTTTCGCTTTCTGAATGAGTCAACAAAGTGAACCAGCAGCAGGTGACAGTGCTGAGGTGAGTGAAGCAGCAGGTGATAGTGCTGAGGTGAGGAAAGCAGCAGCAGGTGCGAGTGCTGAGGTGAGGGAAGCGGCGGCAGGTGACAGTGCTGAGGTGAGTGAAGCAGCAGGTGATAGTGCTGAGGTGAGGGAAGCCGCAGCAGGTGATAGTGCTGAGGTGAGGAATCAGCGGCAGGTGACAGTGCTGAGGTGAGTGAAGCAGCAGCAGGTGACAGTGCTGAGGTGAGTGAACCTAATGTCTCAATTTTTACATGGTGTGGCGATTTTAACTTCTCATTCGCCACACCCGTGGCTTCATTGAAAAATAGGTTGCCCACCTCTGCTATAGTGTATAGATATAATGATTTTACATATTTAATATAGTTAGATAGATAATAGTGATGAGTAGGGTGATGATAAACTTTGCAAGGAGTCTTCAAATAGAGTGGTGACGAATGCTGCAAAGGATTTCTGTATGGTGTGTGTGTGTATATATATATAGATATATATATATATCTATATATATATATATATATATATATATATATATATATATATATATATATATATATATATATATATATTTCTCCTAGAGACATTCTTATTTTTTTTGTTGGGTGGACTGTATATTTGCAGCTAGATGGTTTTAGAGAACTTAACAGCTTCCACCCCAAATAATCATGAAAGTTTACATCGTAAAACATTAGACCATAGAATAGATGATAGATGGGGCTGATTCAGTATTCTCTGAGGTGCGATGAGCTCCTATTTCTAGTTGTTTTTTTCCCTAGTAAATGATATGGTGAAATATCATATTTCGCGTAGTGGGGTAAATATACAGTAAACTCCCTAGTTTTAGTTGGGTAATAGCTTTGTACATTTTGCTCTGTACATTTTTTAAAGCAACAGTATGTGCTGCTTACAATTAGTTTTTATGTTTTACTTAAACCAGGGGGTCTCCCAGAGGTGATCAGAGGTGCTCCGACCTCCTGGGACCCACCGGATCCCTATCGATTAGCAGGACCATCCACCGGGCAAGAATACTTGTCCTGTGAATATAAAATGGCTGTGGGACCAGGGCTTGCTCAGGCGGTGCAATGAAAGTGGCAATATCAAGTGATGACGTTGCAACTTTTTAGTTGTGACTCAGTAGGCTTATTTGAAGTTTTCTTCTGTTGAAATCGGCACAAACAAAACCCATTACTAATATCTCAGGAACCAGGGAGTCACCAGACGTCTGGTTACTATGGATCATCTCCGGGAGACACACTGGTTCAAGAAAGCATAAAAAAATCAGTTTGAACACCCCTGGGCTAAAGCATCAATCCTCTCAAACTTTTTTTTTTAGCTCAGGGCCAGATTAATAAAAAAAAGTAATCTGTCAAGTGCTGCATACTAACTGTAGTATAAACATGGAATCTACATTGCACGCACACACACTCACACCCCCATCCTCTCTCCCCATCCTCTCTCTCCTCCCACTCCCCATCCCTTCTCTCCTCCCTCGCCCTATCCTCTCTCTCCTTCCTCTCCCATATCCTGTCTCTCCTCCCTCACCCCATCCTCTCCCTTCCTCCTCCCCCATCCTCACACTATCCTCCCTCTCTCTCCTCCCTCTCCTCATCCTCTCTCTCCTCATCCTCTCTCTTCCCATCCTCTCTCTTCCCATCCTACCTCTGCCTATCCTATCTTCCCATCCTCTCTTCCCTCCCTCTCCCCATCCTCTCTTCCCTCCCTCACCCCCATCCTCTCTCCCCATCCTCTCTCTCCTCCCACTCCCCATCCCCTCTCTCCTCCCTCACCCTATCCTTTCTCTCCTCTCTCACCCTATCCTCTCTCTCCTCCCTCACCCTATCCTCTCTCTCCTCCCTCGCCCATATCCTGTCTCTCCTCCCTCACCCTTCCTCCTCCCCCATCCTCACTCTCTCATTCCCCTCCCCCTTCCTCCCTCTATCCTCCCTCTCTCTCCTCCCTCTCCCCATCCTTTCTCTCCTCATCCTCTCTCTTCCCATTCTCTCACTTCCCATCCTCTCTCTTCCCATCCTCTCTCTTCCCATCCTCCCTCTGCCTATCCTATCTTCCTATCCTCTCTTCCCTCCCTCTCCCCATCCTCTCTACCCTCCCTCTTCCCATCCTCTCTTCCCTCCCACTACCCATTCTCTCTTCCCTCCCAATCCCATCCTTTCTTCCCTCCCTCTCCCCATCCTCTCTTCCCTCCCTCTCCCCATCCTCTCTTCCCTCCCTCTCCCCATCCTCTCTTCCCTCCCTCTCCACATCCTCTCTCCCCCCTCTCCCTATCCTGTCTCTCCTCCCTCTCCCCATCCTCTCTCCCCCTCTATCTCCCTAGTCTCTCTCTCACGCTCTCGCGCTCTCTCTCTCGCATCTCTCTCTCTCTTGCATCTCTCTCCTCCATCCTCTCTCTCCTCCCTATCCCCATCCTCTCTCTCCTCCCTCTTCCATCCTCTCTATCTCTCTATCTCCTCTTCCTTCTCCCCACCCCCTCTCTCCACCCTCTCTCCTCATTCTCTCTCTCTCCTCCCTCTCCTCATCCTCCCTCTCATCGCTCTCCCCATCCTTTCTCTCTCCTCCTTTTCCCCATCCTTTCTCTCTCATCCCTTTCCCCATTCTCTCTCTCTCCTCCTCACCCAACATCTCTCTTTCTCTTATCCCTCTCCCCATCCTCTCTCCGCCCTCTCCCCATCCTCTCTCTCCTCCCTCTTCCCCCATAAGCACAGACACCTCATGCACGCCCCAAGCATCTAGGGAGGAGCGACTGGAGCACCATCTGCAGTCCGAAAGCTGCAGTTTTGATGCAGCCTGGCTCTCCTCGGGACATTGTGAGAATGGTCCCGGTGGCCTGATTTAAGGAGGTGGCTGACGGTTTGGACATCCTTGCTGTAGCTTTATTAGTACCAAAGGGTCTGACTATGTCCGTTGCCATGGCCTCTCCAGCAGTCGAGATCATGTGATCGCTCATGAGTAATCACATGATTATGAAGTAATTTCTATTACATCAATGAAGGTACATCATAGCGGCCACTAGTGTGCCATAAATGTGGACATACAATGAACGTCTATAGGGCACATACCGGTTAAGCGGGATTGGTAGATGTATGAGAGCGTTTTAACAACTCACAATATCACATGCAGTTAAACCTTTCCACTAGGAGGTATAGCGTGAACAGTACACAACAAACCTTACAAAAATAAAAAAATTAACTCTGTAAGGGTGAGCACTGTAGAGGGAGAGAGGGGGTGGCCCGGTATTAAAGGGGTTGCACCCCATTTGGCCACCCCTGACCGCACCAGGGAGACAAGGGGTTAACTGGGCTGAGGTCCAGAAATGTGATGTAACCCTTGTTATGACATGTAAATGTATTTTCCCCTGTTCCATTGTAATGTCTGGTTACTCAGTGTTTGCATCACACACACACTAGAATCCATCCGGGAGCACAAGGGTTAATAATTCTTTAATGATTATAGCTCTTTGTGTAAGTTTCCCGCCTTTTCGGGCACCATTTTGCAGGTCCCCATTGGCCGCCATTAGGGCTCAATGCATTTCAATAGGAATTTGTGCTGTTTTCGTCCTGTTTCCTGTAGTGACCAGCAGGTGGCGTCCGAGAGGGAGAGCGGCGGTTTCCCATTGAAAGTCAATGGGCTCATTGACTTCAATGGAGATGCCTCGAGGTAACCTAGTTGGCTGCCGTCCAGACCGCAAACCGCAAAGCGGATACAATGTCCTTCAAAAGAGCTAAAATCACTGGGTCAAGTTCAACGTCAATTAGCGGGGAAATAAACTGTTTTAGGGCACCTAGGGATAAAATTCTTTTTGCCCCTAGTTCCTAAGCGTCCCCCCACTCGACCACCACCGGGTCCCCGAATCCTGGACCCCCGATAAGGGTCGAACCAGATAGAGCGAGTCGCGCCATAGGCTTTGCCGGCGGCGGCAGAAACGGCTCAGAAAAATGACTAAGTGAGAAATGCTGAATTTTAGGAATCCATTTCTCCGGTTCCGGAGGGTTCAGCGGATCAGGGTTTGGGGTATCTGTAGCCACTGCTCCGGCATCGCTGCAGAACCATCCTTGACCCGCTTGGACCAACCCGACGGAGTATGGACCCCCTTGAAGTTCGGGACTTTTCCCATAGACTTCAATGGCAGAAAACCCCCATTGACTTCAATGGCGGCGATTTACCATTGAAAGTCTATGGCGGAGCTGCCCGTTGTTTTCAATGGGGATTTAGTGAAAAGCTGAGATTTCTTTTTCAATGGAGATTTTTGTATTAAAATGATTTAATGTGCATTGGTGTAACTCCGGTTTCTTAGGTCGTAGCAAGTCGCTTTTTGGACCATATGGTGTCCCAGTTCTGGCAATGCGAACTGGGAAGTTTGGACCTGCTAAACCTAACGGAACCGGATATTTTAATACGTTTATGTTTTATGCTTAATAGTGTATCTTAAGGTATGGACAAAGACCCAGAAGAGATTCTTTTGGGCCATAAGGTGGCAGATGGCCCTGGGGACGCCGCTATGTCTAGGATTTAAGTGCTGTTCAAAGAGTTTTATCACCCTCACTGTTTATCCGAAGCCCAAACCAGGGCAGGTCTTAAGTGTTCCAGTTAACACCTTTCAACAAAGGTTTTCCTGCCAGAACTCCAAATGGTAGACTGTCTGGCATTCCTGGCGTAAATGTGGGGCTTCAGAAATGAGACCCCCAGAGTTCTACTGCGCATGTGCCAACTAGCAGGGGGGCATGGGTCAGAATGCTTTCCCACGTTAGTGAGTGGCTGGAGGTAATTGTAAACCAATCCCCTGTGCTTAAGGTTAAGAATAGAAGGAGAATGGTTTATAAACTGCTGTCCACCCATATATCCTTTGTCTTCGTTTGCTGATATGGTTACCTGATATCACCTGAATGATTTCCTCACTGCTGAAAGAAATGCTACATCATACTTCTCATTCCCCAACCCTTAAGTAAGTGTACTTCTTGTTTGTTACTGTATTATCTGTTGTGTTCACCTTTATTCTAAGGAATAAATACAATTTATTATATCTTAAGCCTCGTTCAGTTCAAACCCAATTATATGTGTGTAATATTAATAAGCCTGTGGAAGCTATCGTCACAGGCGTATTAATATAACTGGTGGCAGCTGGTGGGACTGAACTGGACCTGGATTACAGTATTCTGCGGGGTACTGTGATCCAGTGGGAACTTGATAGTAATTGCAAGTTCCTGGGACTAAAGATATTGAACACACAGTAGTGCAACAAGTAACGCAAGTTGTCACACCACCTCACTGCTGTGACCCAGAACTCAGAGCCATGAGTGAAGCGGAGAACCTCTATTACCTGAGAACTAGAAATCCGCTAAAAGACAAGTGCCGTGCCTATGGACTGGAATATGTGGACCAGGAGGTCGAGGACATGGTTGCTGCAGTCACCGCATATGAAGCTGAGCATCCAGAGGTCCTGGAAGTAGCTCAGCTTGCCCTTTTACAGCCGCCCGGAGATCAGGGACTGAACCCAGTGCCGGGCCGGCAGGATCCCGGGGAGGGACCAAGTGCACCTCCCAGGACAAGTGCAGCAGGAGGGGCACTGATAGCTGCGGCTCCCAGTCCGTTTACCCCTGAAATGCTGGCACTGATAACAGCGTGGGGAGACCGAGGGACACCGGAGGAGCGGCTAAAGTTTATCTCTATGGCAATGAACAGACCCGCTTATTGCCCCCCGGTCCGACCCCCCAGAGATGGACTCCAACTGGACAAGCACAGTCTCACCAAGTATGTGGAGGGCACTGATCGGATTGACATGTTTCTAAGGAACTTTGAAACGCAGTGCCGGCGGTACGGGGTGCTTCCCCAGCATAGGGTTGCACGCCTGGACCCGCTACTCTCCGGCTTGGCTAAACAGACTTTGATGGCGCTTACAGAGGAGTTTGCTGATGACTACACTGGCGACACACTTTATTCGAGCTTGGCTAGTCCCACGAATTCGGGTATACCCGGGTGTATTGAGGTTTGTGACTGTTTTCTGCCCGAGTGCATTGAGTTATTTTCCAAGCAGGGATTGAAGCATTTTATTCCTGCTGGCTGCAATACTGCACAGTATATATATATAAACTGCATTACAATTCATGAATTTATGCCATCTGGTAGACACGCGAAGCATTGCAGCCTATTAAATCCTAATCATTATCATTTAACAGATCAGCCGCCCATCAGCCAGGCATGAACCCAGGCTGGGAAGGCAAATGCAACGGGGCTTGTCAGAGGTTAGGAGCGGCACATTCCAGGTATCTGCCAGGTACATACCGGGTATTTGCTCGAATAAAGTGTGTCGGTGCAGTATGACCACCTGAAAGAACTTTTGCTGTTTCAGCATGGTTTTACCCCTGAAGCTTACCGGGGTAAGTTCCGGCTGGAGGAGAGGCACCCTCAGGAGACCTATGTCACTTATGTGACCCGCATGGCTTTGTATGGGTTACACTGGGTGGAGGGCTCTGAGGCCAAGACTTACCAACGCCTGCTGGACCTCATCTTTCAGGAGCAGCTCATGCAGCAGTGCCCGCCGGCGGTGAGGGCTTTTGTGTATGATAAAAAGCCCAAGACCTACACCGAGGCGGCGAGGATGGCAGATGACTATGTGGTCAGCCGGTCCCAGATGACCGCCAAGGTACCAGCCAAAGCGGTAACCCCACCGGCGCCGGCCAAGAAAGCTGTGAGTACCCCCCAGTGGACCCAAAAGCAGCCTGCGGGCAGCGGGTCACAGAAGGCGGGAGAGCTCCGGCATGAGCGCCGGTGCTACAATTGCAACAGCACTGGTCACATCAGACCAGATTGCCCGGAACCCCTGCGTTCCAACGGACCCTATCGAGGGCAACGCACCCCAGCTGCAAAGCCGGTAGCCCGCGTGCAGGTGGCTTCCACCAAAGAACCAGGACCGGTCATGGAAACAACTCCCAGCGAGACGTCCCATGTCACCCCTACCCCGGTTTCTTCAGTGCCTACAGCCAGGAGCGGAGGACATCACAGCGCAAACCTGCAGCAGACGGACGGCAGGAGCAAGCATCTCACCCCGGTCACAGTCGGTGACCGGCAAGCAGTTGGCTTACTTGATTCAGGAGCTGCAGGGACCCTGGTCCGACCTGATATGGTCCGGCCAGAGGAATTGATCCCAGGCCCTGGGATACAGATCACTGTGGCTGACGGAGAGCCACGTTTCCTGCAGGTGGCCCGCATTTTTTTGGATTGGGGGGTGGGCAAGGGTGTGCGGGAGGTGGGGGTTTTACCAGGTTTGGATGCTGAAATTCTTTTGGGCAATGACCTGGGACCGATGACCTGCACCTACGACCGGGTGCCCCAGCCCGCTGCAGTGGCGGCGGTTACCCGGAGCCAGACCGCGGCAATGCCGGCGGTGGCCACCCCAGTCCCCCAGCCTTTGGGACCAACGTTAGCGGAGGGCACAGAGGAGCCCAGGGAGGTAAGCCAGGATCAGTTGCAACCACAGGCTGACTTACTGTTCCCCCTTACCGTGTCCCCTTCCCCTGACAATGACATGACTGGGGGGGGGCCAGATTTAGGAGCCCAGTTTAGGGAGGCAGTGAAGGCAGACCCTACCCTGGCCGGCGTGAGACTTCGGGCGTCCGAATCTCAGGCAGGGGAGGGCACTGAGCGCTGCCTATGGCATAAGGGACTCCTATACAGAGAAGAAGGGAACCCGAGAATAGAGAAGGGATTGACCGGTAAGCGACAGCTAGTAGTACCCCAGGGGTACCGACAGCAATTGTTACGGGTAGCTCACTCTATTCCGTTAGCGGGACATCAGGGGGTCACCAGAACGCGAGCCCGGTTATTGCAGCGTTATTTCTGGCCGGGGGCATCCAGGGATGCGGCTGATTTCTGCCGCTCCTGTGATGCCTGCCAGCGAGTAGGTAAGGCGGGCGACCGTGTGAAGGCACCCCTGAGACCCCTACCGATAATAGGGGAACCCTTCCAGAAGGTAGCGATGGACCTGATAGGACCCCTTATGATTCCTAGCAGGTCAGGTAAGCGCTACATCCTCACGGTGGTGGATTTTGCCACCCGGTACCCTGAGGCGGTAGCGCTGGGCACCATAAGTGCCAAGACAGTGGCAGCAGCTTTGCTGAACATTTTTGCTAGGGTAGGTTTCCCTAGTGAGATCCTAACTGATCAGGGGTCGCAGTTCATGAGTGAACTGTTACATTGTCTCTGGGATGCCTGCGGTGTACAGCACCAGCGCACTACCCCTTACCATCCCCAAACAAACGGATTATGTGAGAGGTTTAATGGTACCCTGAAGCAGATGCTTCGGACCTTTATAGAGGCGGAGGGGAAAGACTGGGAGATTCACCTGCAGCACTTGCTGTTTGCATACCGAGAGGTACCGCAAGAATCTACAGGCTTCTCCCCCTTCGAGCTACTATATGGCCGCAGGGTACGTGGACCTCTGGACCTCTTCCGTGAGGGATGGGAGGGGGAGACTACTGCTACTGATGCTTCAGTGATCCAGTATGTAGTAGATCTCAGAGACCGGTTAGAGATGCTTATGGGGGTGGCCCAGGACCACCTCAGGGCTGCTCAGACCGAGCAGAAGCAATGGTATGACCAGCAGGCCCGTAGCAGAGAATTCATCCCAGGACAGCAGGTGCTTGTTCTCAAACCCACTCGGGAGAACAAGCTGATGGCTGCCTGGTCGGGACCGTACCCGGTTATCCGAAAGGTGAATGAGTGCAACTATGTTGTACAGGTAGCGCCTGAGAGGCACAAGACATATCACATTAATATGTTAAAGGAATACAGAGCACCGAGTATGGGAGCAGTAATGGCCATTTGTAGCCCACTGCTGGAGGATCCGGCGAGCAATGCTCTGCCTGATCTCCTAGGGGAGGCAAAGCAAGGAAACACTGTTGAGCAGGTAGAGATCGGGGCACAGTTGAGTGCTAGGCAGAAGGGAGAAGCCAGGGACATGCTAGCTCAGTATAGCGCCCTCTTCACTGACATGCCAGGGACCACACATCTCACCAAACACCCAGTACACACAGGGGACCTGCAGCCTCTGCATAAGCACGCTTATAGAGTGTCAGCAGAGGTCAAGACAAGTATGGAGAGAGAGATTGAGGAGATGCTGACCCTAGGGGTAATTACTCCGTCCCAGAGCCCTTGGGCAAGTCCAGTAGTCCTAGTGCCTAAGAAGGACAAAACCACCCGGTTTTGTGTGGACTACCGGTTGCTCAACGCTGGGACGGTGTCAGATGCTTACCCCATGCCCCGCATGGATGAGTTACTAGATGAACTCGCGGGGGCAAAGTATCTGACCACCATGGATCTGAGCAAAGGCTACTGGCAGATTCCCCTGACCCTGGAGGCTAGGGAGAAGTCAGCATTCATCACTCCAAGTGGCCTCTATGAGTTTTTGGTGATGCCATTTGGGATGAAGAATGCCCCGGCTACCTTCCAACGCCTGGTCAATAGGTTACTGGAAGGGATGCAGAGCTATGCCAGGGCTTACTTAGATGACATTGCTGTCTTTAGTAATTCCTGGGAATCCCACATAGGACATGTAGCTGCGGTGCTGGATAGAATCAGGGAGGCTGGGCTTACCTTAAAACCCACTAAGTGTATGGTAGGGATGGCAGAAGTCCTGTACTTAGGGCACAGGGTGGGTGGAGGGCATCTCAAGCCAGAGCCAGCCAAGGTAGAAGCCATAGTTCAGTGGCCTGTTCCAAAAACCAAGAAACAGGTCATGGCCTTTTTGGGCACCGCAGGGTACTACAGGAAATTTGTCCCACAGTACAGCGCCGTGGCCAAACCCCTGACTGATCTGACTAAGAAGCAACTGCCTGTGCTTATTACCTGGTCTCCTGCCTGTGAAACTGCTTTCCAGGCACTGAAAGCTGCGCTTGCTGAGGCCCCCATCCTGGCTGCCCCAGATTATACCAAGCATTTTCTTATTCAGACTGATGCCTCAGACTTTGGTGTGGGGGCTGTGTTGAGCCAGGTGGGGGACGACGGCAAAGAGCACCCTGTGGTGTATCTCAATCGCAAACTGCTCCCCAGGGAGGTGGCATATGCCACCATTGAAAAGGAGTGCTTGGCCATTGTGTGGGCACTCAAAAAGCTCCAGCCCTATGTCTATGGGAGGGCTTTCACGGTCATTACCGACCACAATCCCCTGAGCTGGCTACAGAGGGTATCAGGGGAAAATGCCAAACTGCTGAGATGGAGCTTGGCTTTGCAAGAATTTGAATTCACCATTCAGCACAAAAAGGGTAGTGAAAACAGCAATGCTGATGGACTTTCACGCCAGGACTATCCCTCTGAGACTGAATTCATTAATGGTGCCAGCAGTGCCCCACTCCCCATCAGGGCCAGTGGGCCACAGGACACGAATTAAGAAAGGGAGGTGTAGAGGGAGAGAGGGGGTGGCCCGGTATTAAAGCGGTTGCACCCCATTTGGCCACCCCTGACCGCACCAGGGAGACAAGGGGTTAACTGGGCTGAGGTCCAGAAATGTGATGTAACCCTTGTTATGACATGTAAATGTATTTTCCCCTGTTCCATTGTAATGTCTGGTTACTCAGTGTTTGCATCACACACACACTAGAATCCATCCGGGAGCACAAGGGTTAATAATTCTTTAATGATTATAGCTCTTTGTGTAAGTTTCCCGCCTTTTCAGGCACCATTTTGCAGGTCCCCATTGGCCGCCATTAGGGCTCAATGCATTTCAATAGGAATTTGTGCTGTTTTCGTCCTGTTTCCTGTAGTGACCAGCAGGTGGCGTCCGAGAGGGAGAGCGGCGGTTTCCCATTGAAAGTCAATGGGCTCATTGACTTCAATGGAGATGCCTCGAGGTAACCTAGTTGGCTGCCGTCCAGACCGCAAACCGCAAAGCGGATACAATGTCCTTCAAAAGAGCTAAAATCACTGGGTCAAGTTCAACGTCAATTAGCGGGGAAATAAACTGTTTTAGGGCACCTAGGGATAAAATTCTTTTTGCCCCTAGTTCCTAAGCGTCCCCCCACTCGACCACCACCGGGTCCCCGAATCCTGGACCCCCGATAAGGGTCGAACCAGATAGAGCGGGTCGCGCCATAGGCTTTGCCGGCGGCGGCAGAAACGGCTCAGAAAAATGACTAAGTGAGAAATGCTGAATTTTAGGAATCCATATCTCCGGTTCCAGAGGGTTCAGCGGATCAGGGTTTGGGGTATCTGTAGCCACTGCTCCGGCATCGCTGCAGAACCATCCTTGACCCGCTTGGACCAACCCGACGGAGTATGGACCCCCTTGAAGTTCGGGACTTTTCCCATAGACTTCAATGGCAGAAAACCCCCATTGACTTCAATGGCGGCGATTTACCATTGAAAGTCTATGGCGGAGCTGCCCGTTGTTTTCAATGGGGATTTAGTGAAAAGCTGAGATTTCTTTTTCAATGGAGATTTTTGTATTAAAATGATTTAATGTGCATTGGTGTAACTCCGGTTTCTTAGGTCGTAGCAAGTCGCTTTTTGGACCATATGGTGTCCCAGTTCTGGCAATGCGAACTGGGAAGTTTGGACCTGCTAAACCTAACGGAACCGGATATTTTAATACGTTTATGTTTTATGCTTAATAGTGTATCTTAAGGTATGGACAAAGACCCAGAAGAGATTCTTTTGGGCCATAAGGTGGCAGATGGCCCTGGGGACGCCGCTATGTCTAGGATTTAAGTGCTGTTCAAAGAGTTTTATCACCCTCACTGTTTATCCGAAGCCCAAACCAGGGCAGGTCTTAAGTGTTCCAGTTAACACCTTTCAACAAAGGTTTTCCTGCCAGAACTCCAAATGGTAGACTGTCTGGCATTCCTGACGTAAATGTGGGGCTTCAGAAATGAGACCCCCAGAGTTCTACTGCGCATGTGCCAACTAGCAGGGGGGCATGGGTCAGAATGCTTTCCCACGTTAGTGAGTGGCTGGAGGTAATTGTAAACCAATCCCCTGTGCTTAAGGTTAAGAATAGAAGGAGAATGGTTTATAAACTGCTGTCCACCCATATATCCTTTGTCTTCGTTTGCTGATATGGTTACCTGATATCACCTGAATGATTTCCTCACTGCTGAAAGAAATGCTACATCATACTTCTCATTCCCCAACCCTTAAGTAAGTGTACTTCTTGTTTGTTACTGTATTATCTGTTGTGTTCACCTTTATTCTAAGGAATAAATACAATTTATTATATCTTAAGCCTCGTTCAGTTCAAACCCAATTATTTTTGTGTAATATTAATAAGCCTGTGGAAGCTATCGTCACAAGCACTTTCACTGGTGTTTTGTTTCTAATTTTGTCCATGCTGTGGGTTTGTTTTGATGGCACACAATGGCCGGGAGTCATCAAACTCTGTTGAGCAGTGTTAATATCGCACCCGGGGAAAAGAATATACCTGGTGGTAATACCGTAGTTTTATGCCTCAAATCCATGAAGATTGAAGTAATATTTTCCTGGCTGCGATATTTTTAAACCGTCATGATGCGATAATTATCGCAACCGATAGTTACCAAATGTGTGTGTGTGTATACAGTCATGTGAAAAAGAAAGTACACCCTCTTTGAATTCTATGGTTTTACATATCAGGACATAATAACAATCATCTGTTCCTTAGCAGGTCTTAAAATTAGTTAAGTACAACCTCAGATGAACAACACACAACATATTACACCGTGTCATGATTTATTTAACAAAAATAAAGCCAAAATGAAGAAGCCCTGTGTGAAAAACTAAGTACACCTTATGATTCAATAGCTTGTAGAACCATCTTTAGCCACAATAACTTGAAGTAATCGTTTTATGTATGACTTTATCAGTCTTTCACATCGTTGTGGAGGAATTTTGGCCCACTCTTCTTTACAATGTTGCTTCAGTTCATTGAGGTTTGCGGGCATTTGTTTATGCACAGCTCTCTTAAGGTCCAGCCACAGCATTTCAATCGGGTTGAAGTCTGGACTTTGACTGGGCCATCGCAACACCTTGATTCTTTTCTTTTTCAGCCATTCTGTTGTAGATTTGCTGGTGTGCTTGGGATCATTGTCCTGTTGCATGTCCCAATTTCGGCCAAGCTTTAGCTGTCGGACAGATGGCCTCACATTTAGACTCTAGAATACTTTGGTATACAGAGGAGTTCATGGTCGACTCAATGACTGCAAGGTTCCCAGATCCTGTGGCTGCAAAACAAGCCCGAATCATCACCCCTCCACCACCGTGCTTGACAGTTGGTATGAGGTGTTTGTGCTGATATGCTGTATTTGGTTTTCGCCAAACGTGGCACTTTGTATTATGGCCAAACATCTCCACTTTGGTCTCGTCTGTCCAAAGGACATTGTTCCAGAAGTCTTGTGGTTTGTTCAGATGCAACTTTGCAAACCTACTCTAAGCCGTGCTCCCATGTTCTTTTTAGAGAGAAGAGGCTTTCTCCTGGCAACCCTTCCAAACAAATCATACTTGTTCAGTCTTTTTCTAATTGTACTGTCATGAACTTTAACATTTAACATGCTAACTGAGGCCTGTAGAGTCTGAGATGTAACTCTTGGGTATTTTGCAATTTCACTGAGCATTGCACTGTCTGACCTTGGGGTGAATTTGCTGGGATGTCCACTCCTAGGAAGATTGGCAACTGTCTTGAATGTTTTCCACTTTTGAATAATCTTTCTCACTGTAGAATGATAAATTGTTTGGAAATGGCCTTATAACCCTTCCCAGATTGATGGGCAGCAACAATTGCTTCTCTAAGATCATTGCTGATGTCTTTCCTCCTTGGCATTGTGTTAACACACACCTGAATGCTCCAGACCAGCAAACTGCTAAAATGTTGGCTTTTATACAGGTGGTCACACTTGCTGATGATCAATTAATCAAGGGCATTTGATTAGCAGCACCTGCCTGCTACTTTGCATCTCAATTCCTATGGAAGCAGTAAGGGTGTACTTAGTTTTTCACACATAGCTTTTCCATTTTGGCTTTATTTTTGTTAAATAAATCCTGAAACGGTGTAATGTGTCATGTGTTGTTGTTCACCTGAGGTTGTATTTACCTAATTTTAAGACCTGCTAAGGAACTGATAATTGTTATTATGTCC
This sequence comes from Ascaphus truei, assembly GCF_040206685.1. Taxonomy (NCBI): domain Eukaryota; kingdom Metazoa; phylum Chordata; class Amphibia; order Anura; family Ascaphidae; genus Ascaphus; species Ascaphus truei. The sequence goes on along the minus strand of NC_134485.1, from coordinate 41,995,079 downwards.
TGATATGGAAAACCATGGAATTCAAAGAGAGTGCACTTTCTTTTTAACATGACTGTATATGTATATGTGTGTGTGTATATATGTATATATATATAATATATAGGAAAGTAAATCCGCAGCACTCACGAGTTGAAAAAATATATTTTCAATCAAAAATCATCAGTCAGTCAAACAAACCCCAGAGCGACATACGTTTCAGACCACAAGGTCAATTCTCAAGAGCTTGAGAAAAGACCTAGGGGTCTGAAACGTACGTTGCTCTGGAGTTTGTTTGACTGACTGAGGATTTTTGATTAAAAATATATTTTTTCAACTCGTGAGTGCTGCGGATTTACTTTCCTTTATATCTTTGGGACTGGTTGGTGTTCCCCGTCCATCTGCAAGCACTCAGACTATTATTGATAAGTATACTTTGATCTGTATTTATATGATTGCGTGCACCCAGCACCTATCTTGTGTATGTATGTATGTACAGTTGGGTCCGGAAATAATTGGACACTGACACAATTTTCATAATGGATTTGAAATAAAACTACCGAGATCCAATAGAAGTGCAAACTTTCAGCTTTAATTTGAGGGGTTGAACAAAAATATCGTATGAAACGTTTAGGAATTGTAACCATTTTCATACACAGTCCCCTTATTTCAGGGGCTCAAATGTAATTGGACAAATTAACACAATCATAAATAAAATGTTCATTTTTAATACTTTGTCAAGAATCCTTTGCAGGCAATGACTGCTTGAAGTCTGGAATGCATGGACATCACCAAACGCTGGGTTTCCTCCTTTGTGATGCTTTGCCAGGCCTTTACTGCATCTGTCTTCAGTTGTTGTTTGTTCGTGGGACTTTCTGCCTTAAGTTTTGTCTTCAGCAAGTGAAATGCATGCTCGATCGGGTTGATATCAGGTGATTGACTCGGCCATTGCAGAATATTCCACTTCAAAAACATTTGCCTTCAAAAACTCCTGGGTTGCTTTCGTAGTATGTTTTGGGTCATTGTCCACCTGTAAAATGAAGCTCTGTCCAATCAACTTTGCTGAATTTGGCTGAATCTGAGCAGACATGGGAATCAGAAGAACAACTAAAATCTATAGGGTTGACACAGTTTATATACCTGTGTAACCCTATTCTTAACATTGAATACAGTATTGGTGAACAATTATCTGTATCCAATCCCTAACGTGGAGACACATATTAACCCATGCCCCCCAGCTAATTAGCCCATGTGTACAGGGACTCTATGGGTAGCCCCATAATTAAATCAGGGTCGATGACCAATCTACCAAATGAAGTATCTGCATTGTTTGTAGGTGTAGACATAACACTTACAAACCACTCCAGTTTGATGATTCTCTGCCCTCAGGTAACAATTAGAGTGGCAGAGTCTTGTTGATTAGTACTTTGTCTGTTGATTAGTACTTAGTGTAAACAATCAGGGCAGTTACCTTTTGATCACAGTGCTTAGGCTCAATCAGCCGGCTGCCCTTCATGACCTATTAGCATAGCAGATGGCGTCTGCATTTTCAGAACAGATCCAAAATACCATACATATACACTTTAATATCTACACAAATTAATAAGTTCCATTCTGGTGCGCTCAGTGGGTCGAAATTTGCCAGTTTTTAATGCCTACAGTGACTCCACATATTGGCCAAATATCAACTCTCTGCGACCTCTAGAACTGGAGATACAGAAATGCACTTTAAAACATCTTTAAAATACAGGATTATAATGAAACATGGGAACAGGGGAACATACATTTTCATGACATGACAAGGTGTAAACCACATTCCTGGACCGCAGTCCAGTTAACCCCTTGCCTCCCTGGTGAGGTCAGGTGGTGGCCATATGGGGTGCAACCACTTTAATACCGGGCCAACCACCCTCTCCCTCTACAGTGAACCCTCTGTATTTGCTCTCGTGAAGTCTTCTCTTTATGGTAGGCATGGATAATGATATGCCCACCTCCTGGAGAGTGTTCTTCACTTGGCTGGATGTTGTGAAGGGGGTTTTCTTTATCATTGAAAGGATCCTACGATCATCCATCACTGTTGTCTTCCGTGGACGTCCAGGCTTTTTTGTGTTGCAGAGCTCACCAGTGCATTCCTTTTTTCTCATAATGTACCAAATTGTTGATTTGGCCACTCCTAATATTCCTGCTACTGTATCTCTCTGATGGATTTTCTTTTTTTTTGCAGCCTAAGGATGCCCTGTTTCACTTGCATTGAGAGCTCCTTTGACCGCATGTTGTGGGTTCATAGCAACAGCTTCCAAATGCGAATGCCACACCTGGAATCAACTCCAGACCTTTTACCTGCTTAATTGATGATGAAATAACGAAGGAATAGCCCACACCTGTCCATGAAACAGCTTTTGAGTCAATTGTCCAATTACTTTTGGTCAATTGAAAAAGGGGGGCTATAAATTAGAGAGATGTAATTCCAAAACCCTTCCTCCAATTTGGATGTGAATACCCTCAAATTAAAGCTTATAGACTGCACCTTAAGCCCATATTCATTATTTAACTGTAACTTGAATTTATTTTTGTACACAGCCAACATAACAAAACTTGTATCAGTGTCCAATTATTTCCGGACCTAACTGTATGTATGTATGTATGTATGTATATATATATATATATATATATATATATATATATATATGTATGTATGTATGTATGTATGTATGTATGTATGTATGTATGTATGTACTGCTGCGGCCAAGTTTATTCGAGCATTTGCCCGTTTTTGGCCGCAGCAGTAGCCTGGCGCGCGCCCGAGAGTGACGGGCGCGCGCCGAAGCAGCGGAAGAGCGCCCTCCGATCGGGGCGCTCTCCCTACCGCTGCCGGGTCCGCCGGGTCCCCCGGAACCCCCTGCCGCCGTCCCGCGATCGCGGGACACCAGGGCTCCCTCGGGGAGCCCTGGACGCGCGTGCAGGGGGCGCACGCTCCCGAAGACGCGTGACGCGCGGCACGCCGAGGGGCGGCCACTAGCAAGCCGGGAAATCTCCCGGCTTGCGGATCTGGCCGCAGTGTGATAAAGTGTGTCGGTAGTGTATGTATGTATGTATGTATGTATGTATGTATGTATGTATGTATGTATGTATATATATATATATATATATATATATATATATATATATATATATAAGAGACAGCAGACCGCACGGGGTTAATCAAAAAATCTATATTCACAACATGAAATACACGTAAGCCAACGTTTCGGTCCCACAGAGAGACCTTCCTCAGGGCCTTGCAACCCACAAGTGCAAGTGACCAAACATATATACCCTCACCCATAGTACAATGCAAACAAAGGGAACCAATCACCAACATGCAATCAGACAAAATATGCAACATAGCTGTGCTCCGTGCCCCCTCCCCTATTACCTGATTATCCAAATGACTCATCATGACATGAGAGTAGGCACTTAAACTATTAGGAGAGAGACACCCTTAGACACTGGTCCCAGGGTCTACTGCCATTGCGGGGGAAAGTCGCGCGCCACGCATGTGCAGTGGGCCAAAACATATTGACTGCCGGAGCGCCAGCAGGGCGAGTGCGCCGCGCATCACAGCTGTGAGCAGACGCCTCATTAACTCTCCCTGGCCACCAGGGATGCCGGCAGCGCAAAACGCACATGCGCAGTCTGAAAAACCGCCTCGGTGCACAGTTACCCGCACACTGACAGTAATAATGGGCTAAACAGAATAGTAATACACAGAGCGTTAAGGTGAACCACAGGGGGACAGATGGAGGTATAGAGCACAAGGAGGGCATAGCATCACCATAATATATAAGGACAAAGGAAGTGCAAAAGTGCAGAGGGAGTGATGCAACAGAGTATGAGTGACAAACATATAAAAGGCATAATGCAAAATTCAATGAAAGCAGGGAGACAGCTACAAAAAGCAGCTAAGTGAAAGTTCCTCATTTAGGCCACCAGGTGTCATAGTTCTTAGTTCATAAATAAGCCTTGCTTCCTGTTTAAGCAAGGTCCTGCCCCTGTCACCCCCACGGGGGGGGACTGGAACCTGCAGAATAGGCATACAACGAAGTGTGGCCAGTGTGTGTCTTTTTTCTTTGAAATGTCTAGCCACAGGTAGACACTTCAGATCTATATCAGCGGCATCACTCAGTAGGGCTTTTCTGATGTTTGAACGGTGCATGGCCATACGTTCTTTCAGCATCCTAACAGTCTTCCCGATGTACAGCAATCCACAAGGACACTTAATAAAGTACACCACGAATTTTGACTCACAGTTCAGTGGTTGTTTGATTTTAATCGGTGCGCCACTATGCGGGTGATTGTAGCTAGGGCCCAGCTGCATATAGTTGCAGTTGGTACAGCCATGACAGCGGTGCGAACCAGGTTTTTTGGCTAACCAAGTGGTGGGTGTGGCATATTTGTCTATTGGGTCAGATCCAGTGACCATGTCGCCAATGTTTGGTCCCCGACGAAAGCAGAATAGGGGTGGCTCTCTGGCATATGCACCAATCCTCTCGTCATTCTCCAGGATGCGCCAATTGCCCCGAATGCAGCGCTTAATGCTGTTAGTAGCAGTACTGAATGTACTGACTATATTGAGCCTGTTGCTCACCGGTCTGCCTGACGAAGGTGTCAATAGTTCACCCCTATCAACCTGTCCCACCTTTTGCAAGGCAAAGTTGATGTCCTTGGCCGAATAGCCCCTCTCCCGGAAGCGTGCAGCCATTTGGGCCAAGGCCCTTTGTGATTCTTCTGGATCAGTGGTGATTCTTTTCACTCGGAGAAGCTGGGAGTATGGGAGACCCCTCTTAAGTGGTACAGGATGGTGGCTGGCTGCACAAAGAAGGGAGTTCTTGTCTGTACTCTTCCGGTATATTCTAGTAGCCAGCGTGCCTCCAATTTTGTACACCATGGTGTCTAAAAAAGCGATTTCCTGGTAGCTGTGGTTGAGGGTAAAACGGATTGAGGAGGGGATTTTGTTTAAATCAGAAACAAACGCCAGCAGCTCATCTTCACTGCCCGTCCACAGAATGAAGATGTCGTCAATATAGCGAAGGTATTTGACGATATGCCGTCCATGCGTGGTGTCAGTTAATATGTGCAACCGTTCATACAAATCCATAAACAGATTAGCGTACGACGGTGCCATATTTGAGCCCATGGCAGTACCCGTAAGTTGCAAGTAGTAGTGTTTCTCAAATTTAAAGAAGTTCTTATGGAGGATGACCTCAATGAGCAACATGAGAAAGTCCACTGGTGGACCCTGTTCGACTCCCTGTTCTTCCAATTTTGTGCGTACTGCTTCTAGGCCCTCTGCATGGGGAATGTTGGTGTACAGGCTGGACACATCTAGCGTAGCAAGAATACATTCTGCTGTGTTAACGGAAAGATGACTGAGCTGCTCAATAAAGTCCGTGGTGTCCTTGATGTATGAACCCATTCCAGCCACCAGGGGCTGTAGATAGAAATCCACGAATTGCGAGAGGGGGTGGCACAGCGACCCACGGGCCGAGATGATGGGTCTGCCCGGTGGTGCGACTATAGATTTGTGTACTTTGGGTAGTGTGTATAATACTGGCATCACAGGGTGGTCCTGAGTCAGGAATTTGCTGGTTTCTTCTGTGATCCAGGCATTATTCAAGCCCAATCGGATGATGCCATCAATCTCCTTCTTGTAGGCTATCGTCGGATCCCCCGGGAGGCGTCTATAATGATGTACAACTGCAAGCTGTTGCTCAATCTCCAGCTTGTAGTATTGATAATTTAAAACCACAATCCCTCCACCCTTGTCTGCTGCTCTCACTATGATCCCCTTGTTCTCCCGTAGCATTTTCAGGGCAGCTCTCTCCTCTCTCGATGTATTAAAAAAGCTGGTCTTATGATTCTTCAGAATTTTCCGTGTGTCTTTAGTCACCAAGTTCATAAATGCAGCTATGTTGGGGTTCAGTGAGTGCGGGTCAAAGGTGCTCCTGGTCTTAAATGGATTTGGGGTAATGTCTCCAGAAGAGTAAATATCAATATTCTTAGAGAAGAAATCCAGGCTCAATAAGTCAGTACATTCAGTACTGCTACTAACAGCATTAAGCGCTGCATTCGGGGCAATTGGCGCATCCTGGAGAATGACGAGAGGATTGGTGCATATGCCAGAGAGCCACCCCTATTCTGCTTTCGTCGGGGACCAAACATTGGCGACATGGTCACTGGATCTGACCCAATAGACAAATATGCCACACCCACCACTTGGTTAGCCAAAAAACCTGGTTCGCACCGCTGTCATGGCTGTACCAACTGCAACTATATGCAGCTGGGCCCTAGCTACAATCACCCGCATAGTGGCGCACCGATTAAAATCAAACAACCACTGAACTGTGAGTCAAAATTCGTGGTGTACTTTATTAAGTGTCCTTGTGGATTGCTGTACATCGGGAAGACTGTTAGGATGCTGAAAGAACGTATGGCCATGCACCGTTCAAACATCAGAAAAGCCCTACTGAGTGATGCCGCTGATATAGATCTGAAGTGTCTACCTGTGGCTAGACATTTCAAAGAAAAAAGACACACACTGGCCACACTTCGTTGTATGCCTATTCTGCAGGTTCCAGTCCCCCCCCCGTGGGGGTGACAGGGGCAGGACCTTGCTTAAACAGGAAGCAAGGCTTATTTATGAACTAAGAACTATGACACCTGGTGGCCTAAATGAGGAACTTTCACTTAGCTGCTTTTTGTAGCTGTCTCCCTGCTTTCATTGAATTTTGCATTATGCCTTTTATATGTTTGTCACTCACACTCTGTTGCATCACTCCCTCTGCACTTTTGCACTTCCTTTGTCCTTATATATTATGGTGATGCTATGCCCTCCTTGTGCTCTATACCTCCATCTGTCCCCCTGTGGTTCACCTTAACGCTCTGTGTATTACTATTCTGTTTAGCCCATTATTACTGTCAGTGTGCGGGTAACTGTGCACCGAGGCGGTTTTTCAGACTGCGCATGTGCGTTTTGCGCTGCCGGCGTCCCTGGTGGCCAGGGAGAGTTAATGAGGCGTCTGCTCACAGCTGTGATGCGCGGCGCACTCGCCCTGCTGGCGCTCCGGCAGTCAATATGTTTTGGCCCACTGCACATGCGTGGCGCGCGACTTTCCCCCGCAATGGCAGTAGACCCTGGGACCAGTGTCTAAGGGTGTCTCTCTCCTAATAGTTTAAGTGCCTACTCTCATGTCATGATGAGTCATTTGGATAATCAGGTAATAGGGGAGGGGGCACGGAGCACAGCTATGTTGCATATTTTGTCTGATTGCATGTTGGTGATTGGTTCCCTTTGTTTGCATTGCACTATGGGTGAGGGTATATATGTTTGGTCACTTGCACTTGTGGGTTGCAAGGCCCTGAGGAAGGTCTCTCTGTGGGACCGAAACGTTGGCTTACGTGTATTTCATGTTGTGAATATAGATTTTTGGATTAACCCCGTGCGGTCTGCTGTCTCTTTACTGGTCTTTGGATTGGTTCGTATCATTCTTATTCTCTATGGGACTAGCATCTGCTATTACAACCTTTTCTACTACAGTGTGCTGACTGACCTTCATGTGTATATATATATATATATATATATAAAATCTGAGGATGAGCCTCTCTGGGTTTGGAATTGTGATTGGATTTGAAAGTTCGTTCCAAACTTCTACTCGAACCTCTGAAGAAACGTCAAAGTTGACGAAGTTCAGATTTCAAAAACAGGAGTCTGCTCACCCTTAAAACTCTTTAATACAGGGTTTCCCAACTCTAGTCCTCAAGACCCCACAACAGGTCTGGTTTTCAGGATTTCCCAGCAGAGGTGACTCAGTCAGTGGCTCAGTCGAAGGACCTGACCTGTTGTGGGGACTTGAGGACTGTTGTTGAAAACCTCTACACTAATAGGTCTCATTGGCAGTCATTACATGTGTTAAAGGGCAGCGCACAAAATCATTATTGTAAATCTGGTGACAATTTGTTCATTGGGGATTTGTGCTTAAGTTACTGTATGGGAGAAGAATAGTTTCCAGAAGTAAGACATTCTGTGATACTATCCACGTCAAAGGCAGAGATTCTCTCCATACGTATACATTCATAGAAACGTGGAGAGAGAGGGAGAAGGACAAGCAGGGCTTATATAAATACTATAGTGGAAAATACCTTTCTGCGTTTTGGAGATATTCATTATGCTGAGGAGGTCATATTTTCTGGTGTTTATAAAGCAATGGTGTTTACTAGTTTAATCTCAATTTGACGAAAAGGCCAAGATTTAATATATTCAAATATTACCTATATGCAAATGGTTGCTATATGTTTCTGTTTTCTTTATTTATCACAGTCTGGGGCGATACTTAATTTTCCTAAAACATGTGGGTTAACACAGCATATGCAACCAGCCTTCAGTGATATGTAATCAATGAAAGATAATGCGTACAGATAGATAATGTTAAAAACACATTTTCGCTATCTTTCAATTTAGCACAGTGTCCCTTTCCAATTACAATTAATTCTACCGTGCATCAACTATTCTTGTCAAAGCAGAAAGTGACAGCATTGAATAATGAATGGTCAGGTAATGAAGGGCATGGGAGATTGAAAGTTCCCTCCTTAAGAAATGACTCACAGATGTGTAGCCCTTATCAAGACCAGATGTTTCATGCAAACTACTTAGTAGTATACCACACACACCGTGTTAGATTAACAGGCTTTTGTTTTTCTAATTTGGCAACATTGTTAATAACGTTAATCATTTCTACAGAGATTTACCCTGTATCATATTTTCTTTAACGAGTGACGCAAGCATTAAATTGTCATAATTTGCGATAGTTTGGGTTATGTAATTTATGCTGGCGGTGACTGTAGGTTTTAGTGACAGTTGTCAGAAAATGAAACACTGATGCATTGATTTATTGAATGGTGTGACAAGTAATATCAATTTGCTGCATTAATTACTGCACAAAACTGATTGATTTACAACATGATTGTCTCTTAATAAACCGGCCCCATCCATCTGTGCACAGCGGACAACAAATGGAATGTAAAGAGTTGACCCTTCGGCCGTGCACATTCGTAGAGTGCATGAACCAGAAGTCTATTCCCTCTGCATTAAATCTGAGAAGCACACAAACCTTTTTCCACACGTGAAGGAAGTATTCTGACAAGAAGACGTTTCTCAGAGTACATTTTGTTTAATAGCACAGGACGCAATTAGGATAAACAGTGCAGTGTTATGAGAGCAAGCACGCTGGTCTAGACCAAGAATCTCTCCTAAAGTTCTGGTATATATACTCGGAAAAAAACATTCCTATTTCATTCTCCGATAATTCTGCACATGGGTATTTTTTTCAGGCCTGGCTTTATCTTTTGTGATCAATTTCCCATACATTCTTTATCTTCTGCATTCCTTTGGAATACAAGGGGTTTCTTCTTCTTTCCATTGTCCAGTGTTCACAGCTAGTACCTAAATCATATATTTGTTGTCTAAGGAGGGACAGTTGGGAGTAAAGGTTTGCTTCTATGGAGATACTGTATCCTTTCATTCTGTCTTTTCCTTACAACCTTCTTGACCTCTGGTGCTAAGGTCTAGCCTCATACTGAACATGAACCCATTTTCTACAGGAATGCAGCAGACCAGGCCATACTCAGATTATGAGGGTTCCACAGTCCAAAGTTCACAAGCAATACATACCCAATGCATCATTAGAATTTTGTCAACTCTGATAAGCAACAGCTATTAGGGAATAGGTGCGCAACCTTTTTTTCTTGGGGCTACATGCATCTTTCCTATGCCTTAGACCAGGGGTGCGCAAACTGGGGGGCCTGAGATTCTCTGTGGGAGGGCACGACAGTTACAGATGCCCTGCGCTCTTCCCGAAGACATTTAAATTAAATGCCGGGGGAGCGGCGAAGGCCTCTGTAACCTCCCGTATCTTGTCTCAGATCGCTTCTGGCAATGACGCCACGGGGTCACGTGACACCACGTTGCCATGGCAACGTGACGTCAGAACGCGGGAGTCAAGATAAGGAGAGGGGCATGAGGAGGAAGGGAGAGCCGGCAGGGGTGCACAGGGGAAAAAGATTGTGCACCCCTGCCTTAGACTACAGGCTTGGGGACTTGTGGAAGACCATGCAGATTCATTCACAGGTAGTGGTGTTTTTGTAGGCATAAAGGTGCAGGAACCCTAAGCAGAGAATAATTAATACACATCTAAACTACACTGAAAACTTCAGCATTGGCTAAAGAACTGAAGGCATTTGTCAGTCCCAACACGCGGGAAAAGTGTGTTATCAAAGTGGCGCTCTAAACTAAATATAAGTGCAAATGTTAATCAGAATATATTCAGTGACATATACAATATATCAATCAATAATATAAACAGATAATTCTGTGAAAAAGTGAAAAATAGAAAAAACTCTGTACTATAATGTGCTGTTCAAACCCTTGCCGGGATTGCTCTCTCAATCCTATGAAATGTCGAAGTCCAAATCATTTGCTGTGATTCTTCAGAGAATTTCTGTAGAAAAAAGCGTATCCATGAATCAGTGGCAATATCGTATCCTTATGAGTCTGGAACGTGTGGTGACCTTTGTAAAAATAACAAGCCCAAATAGGGCAGATTGATAAAAACGTTATCTGGGGATAAAGTAAAATGTAACACACTCACATGGTGTCACAATATAACAGGCATATATTTGAAAAGAGATAGAGTAGTCGCCGTCCGAGACCCTCAGCGTTCACCCCGCTCATGTCTTCAGCTCTCTCCGCGTTTCTCCACTCTCGTCTGTGATTGGTTGGTTTCCGCACTTAATGGTTTGGATGCACGGATGTTTAATCGGAGAACCAGTAGCGCTGTGAGCAGCGTCCTGCACAGCGTCCTTCCACTCTCTACGCGTTTCACCGATTCATGGATAAGCTTAAAAGAACTAATAGTATGTGAGAACACATTCTATAGGCTACTGAAAGTCTGACCTGTCCTAATTGAGAGACATATTGCACTGTTTTGTGTTTGTATTTTTTTTATTCACATGTGTGCGCTCCCCACGATTTGGACTTCGATATTTGTCAGTCCCAGTTAGGATTCCAGCCTCATTCCTAATAATGTTATAATCATTATATAGAATTGATCTCTTAACAAATAGGTGCCAGAACTAAACAAATACAAATACAGGAACTTCGTTCCCCCACAAAATAAGATTGCACATTATAGCTATGTTTTAAGTGGTATAGCTATTTATTTTCTATGTATTGAAATGATGAAGATGCTGCATCTCAGGGCCCCAAGGCAAGGTTTGGGAGGGAACACGTGTATGTAAAACACACACACAAGCCTATTAATGTAATAGAGTAGCTAAATATACCTTAAGCTATTACATCGATGACTATTTCCTCTATATTGTAGTTATTAAAGGTCATGCTCAATACTGTGATTCGTAACACAAAATGAGTGAAATTAAGTCGTCTTCCATGTTTCAGACAAAGAATAAATTAAGAATAAGTAAAGATGTCTGATTAATTTTGTAATACAATTATCAGTCAGCCAGGGTCAACCCTTAAACCAGGAGTGCTCAACTCCACAACTCAAGCCCCCCAATAGGTCAGCTTTTCAGGATATAACCTGATCTGTTGGGGGAGCTTGAGGACTGGAGTTGAGCACCCCTGTCCTAAACCATAGCAATGCCATTGGTTCATTTTTGACCTATAATGAACTGAACCTAAAAGAAACAAAAATGTGAACGCCAATGGTTTATTGATTTATTTCTTGACAAATCTACAGCACAGCTGTATGTGTTAATTAATGATCATAAAAATGTTCCAACACTATGTATATGCATAAGGTTATGAGCATATTTAAATCATTTTAGGGGCCTTGAGCAGTGATTAATATAGCGTTCATTCACTCCAACACTTGGTAAAGTACAGAAAAACTTATACAGCTGAACCCCGTTATAATGCAGTGCTCGGGGTCCACATAATTAGACCGAATTACAACCGGGATTTATTGAAATGATGAAGATGCTGTGTCTCAGAGCCCCAAGGCAAAGTTTGGGAGGGTATGTAAAACACACTCAAGACTATTAATGTACAGTAATAAAGTAGCTAAATATACCTTGACAGGACTGTCTCTTGTTCTGCGTGTGATGCAGATTTATTCTCTTGTTTAGCCCCTGTCCCGTCTCACCTATGTAGTAGCAGCCCCCTGGGCATTTCATTCACATGATGAGGTACACGACATTGCTGGAGAAACAGGTGAACCTTCCTCTGATTTTGTACTCACTTATTTATTTATAAAATATTTTACCAGAAAGTAATACATTGAGAGTTACCTCTCGTTTTCAAGTATGTCCTGGGCACAGAGTTAAGACAAATAATACATGGTTACAAATACAGTTACATAAATGAACAGGGTATACATTATATACAAGACATTGCATGCACAGTTAAAGAAAATATATATTATGGGCGTATGTAACAGTTACAGACCAGATTAAAATGTGAGACAGCCTTAGATTTGAAAGAACTTAAACTGATGGTGGATGTGAGAGTCTCTGGTAGGTTGTTCCAGTTTTGGGGTGCACGGTAAGAGAAGGAGGAACGGCCGGATACTTTGTTGAGCCATGGGACCATGAGCAGTCTTTTGGAGTCTGATCTCAGATGATAAGTGCTGCATGTGGTAGGGGTGAGGAGCTTGTTCACATAGCTGAGTAGCTTGCCCATAAAGAATTTAAAGGCAAGACTTACAAGGATAAAATATATGCAGTTGTGAAAATCAATATCACCACCAAACATGCGATCCCGTACTAGTAGTTCCCCCCCCCCGAAGTGAACAGAATCAGCAGAAACTGAAAATTGCCTACGATCAGCTCTCAGGAAGCTCCAGGATCTGTTCTTCAGGGGATTAGTGGAAGTGCTCCGTGCGCGACATGGCCGAGTCCTGCTCACTGCGTGATGATGTTGTGTCGTATGCAAACGTGGAGCTTCCTGAGTTTGGTTCATCCTAATGAAAGATGCCATTGACCCTATACCTGAAACATACCCTATTGGATCTACAAGGGACTGTTTCTTCTCTGTTTTATATTGTTTATACGGTTTGTCTCTTTTTAATATATTTTTATTATATGGTTATTTGTATTTGTGTAGACTTAACTAGTACTGTTCACATTTTTGACTATATTATATATTCAGTTCACCTATAACTGTATTGAGCGTATTAATATTTGTTGGCGCTACTACATATTTAAACGTCCTTCCGAAAACTGTACTCGTATTGTATGCGCAGCCTAACAGCTTTTATTTGTCATGTAGAACACCTTCAAAACTTTAGGGTCGTATTATGTGTGAGGTTGCATTATATTTGGGCCAGTACGGAAAATATATTATTGCGTTACAGGCATACCCCGCTTTAAAGACACTCACTTTAAGTACACTCGCGAGTAAGGACATATCGCTCAATAGGCAAACGGCAGCTCACGCATGCGACTATCAGCACGTCCTGAACAGCAATACCAGCTCCCTACCAGTACCGAAGCAAAGCCTGTTTCAAATGCGTTATTTACATCAGTTACAGTATGCACGTACAGTATATGATGATTGCAGTACACTACATGCATCGATAAGTGGGAAAAAAGGTAATGCTTCACTTTTTGAGTACATTTTCGCTTTACTTACACGCTCTGAACCCATTGCGTACATTAATGCGGGGTATGCCTGTATTGTGAAAATCCATGCTCAGTATATTAAAGCTCATTCAAAATGCCATTAAGAGTTGAATACAAATTTTTAAAAAGTCACTAGAGAACTGATTTATTTAAAAAAAAAAAAAAAAAGATTTTTCACATAATTTGCAGTTTTAAAAAGGCTGGAAGATATTTCAAACAATGTTTCAAGTATGTTTTTGTAAGAATGAAATACATTTTCAGTGACATGTAAAAACAGGACCTTTGTTTTTATTTTTAATAGAGTTACAGTATATATAATCCTGTTACAAGGCTAGTGATTTCTGCGGGCACTTTTTCCTCTAGGCTGTTTGTCCAGACTAGCAGAATGAGCAGAGAGGATTTTTCAACATGATAAAAATGTGAACTTTGAAATAATATATGTTAGAGGTAATACAATTGTTTCACGGGTCGAAAGTGGACACAATTGTAAGAATTCTCCATTTATTTAGTCCCTAGTGATGTTCACTATGAAAACAAGCAGATGCTATTTTCAATTACTTTATAGCTATTTTGGTCTCTCAAAAATTTTAATCCAAGAAAAGGGAATAGTCCAGACTATTTCCCCATGACCTCTCACCTTTACCTAGTAAGTGACACCCAGCATGCTTCTTGGTAAAATCTGTATTTTCTTAATGTACAACTTAGAGCCAGATGTTAAAGATACCGTGGAACAAATAAACCAAGCATACTTTAAATAAAATAATTATCTAACAGATCAACGTTAGTATTCAGGTTTATACAATTCCTGAGGAGTGTCCAAAAATATTATTTATTTATAAAATGTTGTACCAGGAAGAAAAGAATTGAGAGTTACCACTCATTTTCAAGTATGTCCTGGGCACAGAGTTATGATGACAAATACAGGTAAACCTTGTTATAACGCGGTCCTCGGGGTCCACCCCGAGACCACCGCGTTAGTAACGGGGTCACGCTAATTTTTTTTTTAAATGGCCGCCGCGCGCCTGATCGGGAGGGAGGGAGTTAATTAAATAAATAAATAAATAAAAAGTTTTTAAAAAATGGCGGCAATTCATCCCTCCTCCCTCTCCCTCTCAGCCCCCTCCCTCCCTCTCCCTCCCCCACCCCCCCGAGGTATGGCCCCGCAGGGCAGTGCCCCTCTCTGGGTGCAGGAGGGTGGGTTACATGTCAGCCGCACGTTGTACTCACGGTCACAAGTACAACGCTGCAGTGAGGCTGCAAAATGGAGACGGAGCCCCCAGGAGGAAAGCTGGGACCGGAGCCAGATGCTGCTAGAAGCAAAGCATTCTGGGAGTGGACGGGGCTGCCTCTGTCCAGCCTCATCTGCCCCTCACAGGGAGGGAGGATCCCCCATAGAGACCTGCCCCCCTCACTCCCAGCCAGGGCACAGGGATGACCCCAAAACAGAGACCTGCCCCCCTCCCTCTCCCTCCCAGCCCCCCTCCCTCTCCCTCCCAGCCCCCCTCCCTCTCCATCCCAGCCCCCCTCCCTCTTCCTCCCAGCCTCCTGGTTTTGCGGTGCGTGGCAACGTGTGTCTGTGTCCTCCCAGCCAGAACTGCTGCTGCTACTGCTACTGCAAGAGGGGGGGGGGGGTTGGGCTGCTGACATGTGAGGGGGGGGGGGGTGGGCTGCTGACATGTGAGGGGGGGGGGGGGGTGGGCTGCTGACATGTGAGGGGGGGGGTGGGCTGCTGACATGTGAGGGGGGGGTGGGCTGCTGACATGTGAGGGGGGGGTGGGCTGCTGACATGTGAGGGGGGGTGGGCTGCTGACATGTGAGGGGGGGGCTGCTGACATGTGAGGGGGGGTGGGCTGCTGACATGTGAGGGGGGGTGGGCTGCTGACATGTGAGGGGGGGTGGACTGCTGACATGTGAGGGGGGGTGGGCTGCTGACATGTGAGTGTATTGTGAGGGCTGTGTGCAGTGAGTGTGTGCAGTGTGTGTGTGCAGTGTGTGTCAGTGTGAGCAGTGTGTGTCAGTGTGAGCAGTGTGTGTGCAGTGCAGTGTGAGCAATGAGCAGTGTGTGTCAGTGTGAGCAGTGTGTGTGCAGTGTGCAGTGTGAGCAATGAGCAGTGTGTGTGCAGTGTGAGCAATGAGCAGTGTGTGTGTGTCAGTGTGAGCAGTGTGTGTGCAGTGTGCAGTGTGTGTCAGTGTGAGCAGTGTGTGTGCAGTGTGCAGTGTGAGCAATGAGCAGTGTGTGCAGTGTGAGCAGTGTGTAGTGTGTGGCAGTGTGAGCAGTGTGTGTGCAGTGTGCAGTGTGAGCAATGAGCAGTGTGTGTGCAGTGTGCAGTGTGTGCCAGTGTGAGCAGTGTGAGCAATGAGCAGTGTGTGCGCAGTGTGTGTCAGTGTGAGCAGTGTGTGTGCAGTGTGCAGTGTGAGCAATGAGCAGTGAGTGTGCAGTGTGTGTGCAGTGTGCGAGCAGTGTGTGTGCAGTGTGCAGTGTGCAGTGTGTGTGCAGTGTGTGCAGTGTGTGCAGTGTGTGCAGTGTGTGCAGTGTGTGCAGTGTGCAAAAAAAATAAAAAAATTTTTAAACGGGAGCCACGTGAAAACCGCGTTATAACCGAATCGCGGTATAATGAGGCGCGTTATAACTGGGTTTACCTGTACTTGGTTACATTAAGTGAACAGGGTTATACATTATATATAAAGAGCAAATGGGAGTCAAGCACACCAAAAAATAGAAAACAAAAAGGAAGCAAAAAAGGTCATTTAATGACATTAAAAAGTCATGGTTGCACCCAACGTTTCGGTGGGTATCTTTCCCAGAAAGTATTTGAAGGCAAGACAGGAAAAATTTACTTTGCACCGAGACTTAAGTGATAGCCAATCTAGTTCTTTGAGGATTTCGTAGTGATGTGTCTTGTAGTTACATTGGAGGACAAAACGGCATATACTGTAGAGTTGTAGTGTGTCTAGTTTGCTAAGGTGAGCTTGGGGTGCTGTACCATATACTATATCCCTGTAGTCTATAATCGGCATAAGCATTAGCATCTGATCTGTGATGTGCTTTCTGAGCAGCTGGCTGGCCATCTTTGATCTGATTTTCACATTGTTAATAGATAGATATCAACTACATGTATATTATATACAATGTGATAGATGATCTGATAAATGACCAGAACAGGCCCAGAAAAATAACAATGCAAGTTAATCAACAATACCTTATGGAATGTTTGCACTATATACCTGTAGTTCTCCATTAACGAGAATTAATAAGGGTCTGTGGCAGGACGGCTTCACGGCGGGGTCAGTAAGACGCTAGACACGATGGGAAACGTTCAACTATAGTGGTTTATTAGCCACAACCAAAATAAAGTATGGGTGCACTGTCCCTTTAAAAACTACTTTCTAGAAATGAAAGCCTATTCCCGTTAGGGAAACTAGCTCTCTTCTTGATCCCTTACTAACAGGACAGCCAGCTAATCTGGTCATGCCCAAAACATATGCTACACAAAGGATAACCAATAAGTATAATAATAAAGTCTTATCTGTGTTGCAGCTCCAACAGCAAACAGGAACACGGTTCCGGGGAGCAGGCTGTGTCCAGCTCGCAGCAATCTGTATCTTTATCGTGGGTTGGGGTCCCAGCTGGTCCCAGCAGCAAAGCTTCTCGCAGGACTGGGGGACCAGAGCAGCAGCTATGGATTCCTAGGAAAAAACAAGCTCAACTTGTGTGAGCAACTTCCTGCTTTTTAAAGCACTTGTTTCACTGATGAGTTCAGCCCCTGTTTAATCAGTCTTCAGCTGTGCTTTCTCTGTCTGAGGAGATTAACACTCTGTGTATTGGCTGCAGCGTATCTCCATTCACTATTCCAGCCTACTGAGTCAGCTCTGTCACATATCCCTCCCCCCAGCGAAACATTGTCCTGTGGAGCGGCCTGTGCACCATTCCCGTGCACCAGCATCTTTGTCGAAAATGTCCGACGTTGGCCCTTCCCTCCCCCTTTTTTTTCTTGCCTTCCAATTTAGGCATTTTCTTTTTGGGGTAATTACCAGGCCATCTGGGCCTGAAGACTGGTACCTCACTATCTCCTTGTGTTGTGCCAGTGTAAGGTTGATGCTCCGCTTTTGTTGTGTCTCTTCTTGCAAAGGTTCCTGAGCATCCTGCTGTCTATTAGCTCTCTCTGCCAGGACTCTACACCACGTTGTGACCTTGACCTGCAAATCCTGAAGATGCATCGTTCTCTTGTGCTCAGAGTCTCCTTTACCCTGTAGAAGAGCCTTGACCTCAGTCAGCTCATTGCATACAGTTGCCAGTGACTGTTTGGCCTTCTCTTGTGAAGACAGCAACTCTGTTTTAGCGGTGATAGCTTTTGGACCTTTCTTCATCAGTGTACCTTCAGTGTTGGGTTCCACAATATTTATCTTTAGTCCTTCAACTTGGTCAGGATTCTTATTAACCTGAAGTGCACCCCATGGCACCTCTCTTTTACTGTCAGCAGACTCATAGGCTTGGGCCTTTCTGTCTTGACTCTTTAACTTACTCTGTTGAGAGAGTCGCTGGACAATCTGTCATGCTTCCTCGATCGTCTCCTTTGCTTGATCTCTACCGCCACCTTTTCCTTGGACTGCTTCAGTGACCCAAACGTCTGTCTTGGGGTTGTAAGCTTTTCCTCCAGCTTCATCTGAGAAATCTCCTGCTGGGCAGCTGTAGAGTCCAACGTTGCGTCCCGCTCAGTCTTCAGAGCCTCAAGTTCCTTGCCTAGGTCACACTTTTGTTTCTCCCCATCTTGCAGCCAGCACGCTCAGACTCCAGGTCCTTCCTCATGTCTTGAAGCTGTCCTTCTGCCTTTCTTCTTTCACACAGTGCAGCTGCTAGTTCAGCTTCTTTACAGTTGAGTCGCGATTCTACATCTTCTAGCAGAGTCAGAGCAAGGCCTAAATCTGTCTCTGTTTCTTTATTCTGGACATGCAGCTGCTGGTGCTCCTCCTGGACCTTGCCCAGCTCCAGCTGTAGCCGGGCCCCCTCATTGGCCATCTGGACCAGCTGCTTGTGGATATCGGCCATCTCTGTTTCATGGTGCAATTACAGGCAGGCCAACTGACGGACACCTCCACCCTCTTAGTGCGCTGCATCTCGCGCTCAGCCATCTGCATCTGCAACTCTTCAATCTGATGCTGCCAGTCCCCTCTCAGGGCCTTCTCCTCTTCCCGGTGCTTACTCTGGGTTTGCATCAGTGCCTTCTTCATCTTTTGGAGCTCTGCAGTTCTTGTTGCTAGGATCGTTGCTGCTTCTGTTTTCCAGGCCTCTTTCTCCTTTGTATACTGACTCATTGGGATGGCGTTGCCTCTCTGCTTCTCCAGCTCTTGCTTCAGTCTTTGGACCTTCTCATGTTCCCTCTCACACAAAGTCACCTGGCTTCTAAGCTCCGCCTCCAGCGATGCTCTTGTGGTGCTCAACGTGACCTTCAGCTGCTCCAGGGCGAGGCATTCTTTTTCCAGCATTTTCTCTGCATTCTGCAGTGCAGCCTGTACTTCTAATTTTTCTTGCGCCAATTGTGTCTTCACTTTCTGTGCTTGGTGAAGCTTCTCAGTCCCATCACTGACCTGACCAGTCAGGTTTAAAACCTCTTCCTTCAGGTGTATATTCTCCATTTTCACAGTCTCTATATCCCTTAGGACCGTCTCATTGGCTTTCTTCAAAGTACCCAGCTCTGTAGTTAGATAGTGGCCCTCCTGGCGTGAGAACTCCAGCTCTGTTTTGAGCGCGCAAGCCTCTTGGTGAGAAACTTCTAAGTCTTTGATGAAGTTTTGCACATCTCTCTGGGACATCTTATAGCATAGTCTCCAGTCAGGACTTGTTCTCTCTGATTCCATGTTAGCAATTGCGGTGTTGGCCTTATCCAAACTTGTCATCAGCTCCTCCAACTCACTCCGTAAGAGACGCTCTGTTTTCTTTAAAGCCGCATACTCTTGTATAGCTGGGAGTATACACCTCTGTACCTCGGCGTTCGCTTCTCGCTCCCTATTCAATTGCTCCTGCAAGATATCATAATCACGCTGGGCAGTTTGGAGTGCAGAAATTAAGGCCTCTTTTCCCTGGATCAAGAATTCAGCTTCCCTTTGCTCCTTCTTTTCCTTTGCCTCCGTTCCTGTGACAATTCTGACAATCACTCCGGTCTGCAGCACATCTCGGTGGCTTGCTGATGCCTGTTGTCCTGATATCGCAGGCTCAAGGGGTTCGGTCACTTCCTCTGTGACTTGAAAAATATTTTTCTTTTTTCTCTTTGTTTTATTAGTTCCAGAGACATCAGTGGTGATGGGCACACACACACTGGACACTTTTGCAGCTTTCATCTGCGGGTACGTCTCTCTTCTCAGGGCCACATATGCGTCGTTATCATATTCATCATATGGCCTGAAGGGACACTGTTTTGTATGGTTATGTACATTGCAAAACTTGCACTTGACGGCGGCCATTTTAAAACCCCGTTTTTTTTTCACACCCGACGAGGTAGACTTTGCACAACACACGTAAGTTATATGGGCTTTACAATCTTTGAACCTTCTGGGTTCTTCTTAGGGCAACATCTTTGCCAAAATCCATTTTCACTTTCTTTTATACCAGACAGGGTAAATTTACACACAGCACTTGCTAGCTGCAAATTTATTCGCTTCAGCAAAAGGTATTAGCTTTACACAGCAATCCTTTCATACCCGACGGGGCAAACTTTACACTAAGCACTTGCTAGCTGTAATTCAATGCTTCAGCAAAATAACTCTTTTTTTTTTTTCCCCCGCTTCAGTTCAGTGTCTCAACACATCTTCATCTACTGACCCCTAGAGGCGTAGCATCCCACTTCTGACACCACCTGTGGCAGGATGGCCTCACGGCGGTGTCAGTAAGACGCTAGACACGATGGGAAACGTTCAACTATATTGGTTTATTAGCCACAACCAAAATAAAGTATGGGTGCACTGTCCCTTTAAAAACTACTTTCTAGAAATGAAAGCCTATTCCCATTAGGGAAACTAACTCACTTCTTGAGCCCTTACTAATAGGACAGCCAGCTAATCTGGTCATGCCCAAAACATATGCTACACAAAGGATAACCAATAAGTATAATAATAAAGTCTTATCTGTGTTGCAGCTCCAACAGCAAACAGGAACACGGTTCCGGGGAGCAGGCTGTGTCCAGATCGCAGCAATCTGTATCTTTATCCTGGGTTGGGGTCCCAGCTGGTCCCAGCAGCAAAGCTTCTCGCAGGACTGGGGGACCAGAGCAGCAGCTACGGCTTCCTAGGAAAAAACAAGCTCAACTTGTGTGAGCAACTTCCTGCTTTTTAAAGCACTTGTTTCACTGATGAGTTCAGCCCCTGTTTAATCAGTCTTCAGCTGTGCTTTCTCTGTCTGAGGAGATTAACACTCTGTGTATTGGCTGCAGCGTCTCTACATTCACTATTCAGCCTACTGAGTCAGCTCTGTCACATATCCCTCCCCCCAGCGAAACATTGTCCAGTGGAGCGGCCTGTGCACCATTCCCGTGCACCAGCATCTTTGTCGAAAATGTCCGACGTCGGCCCTTCCCTCCCCCTTTTTTTTCTTGCCTTCCAATTTAGGCATTTTCTTTTTGGGGTAATTACCAGGCCATCTGGGTCTGAAGACTGGTACCTCACTATCTCCTTGTGTTGTGCCAGTGTAAGGTTGATGCTCCGCTTTTGTTGTGTCTCTTCTTGCAAAGGTTCCTGAGCATCCTGCTGTCTATTAGCTCTCTCTGCCAGGACTCTACGCCACGTTGTGACCTTGACCTGCAAATCCTGAAGATGCATCGTTCTCTTGTGCTCAGAGTCTCCTTTACCCTGTAGAAGAGCCTTAACCTCAGTCAGCTCATTGCATACAGTTGCCAGTGA
This sequence comes from Ascaphus truei, assembly GCF_040206685.1. Lineage (NCBI taxonomy): Eukaryota > Metazoa > Chordata > Amphibia > Anura > Ascaphidae > Ascaphus > Ascaphus truei. The sequence continues at coordinate 41,973,539 of NC_134485.1, read as the reverse complement.
CTGTTTGGCCTTCTCTTGTGAAGACAGCAACTCTGTTTTAGCGGTGATAGCTTTTGGACCTTTCTTCATCAGTGTACCTTCAGTGTTGGGTTCCACAATATTTATCTTTAGTCCTTCAACTTGGTCAGGATTCTTATTAACCTGAAGTGCACCCCATGGCACCTTTCTTTTACTGTCAGCAGACTCATAGGCTTGGGCCTTTCTGTCTTGACTCTTTACAAAGCTCCTCGCAGGACTGGGGGACCAGAGCAGCAGCTACGGCTTCCTAGCCGGGAGAGGTCTTTCCACCCTCACGTGGAAAAACAAGCTCAACTTGTGTGAGCAACTTCCTGCTTTTTAAAGCACTTGTTTCACTGATGAGTTCAGCCCCTTTTTAATCAGTCTTCAGCTGTGCTTTCTCTGTCTGAGGAGATTAACACTCTGTGTACTGGCTGCAGCGTCTCTCCATTCACTATTCCAGCCTACTGAGTCAGCTCTGTCACAGGGTCACTTTCAGAATTGATATCATTTATAAAAATGTGTTATTAAGTATCTGATCAAGACAATTAGAGAGTTAGATTGAACAATAGAGCTATTAGGACATTTGTTCATATCTTTATCAGTGAGTATTTGATTTCAAGTAGGTACTATTCATCCGTTTTTGTCTGAACCTCCTTTAACACACCTGCTACCTAAAGACTAGGGTGTAAAATGACGTGTCCTGCCAGATTGCTGCCTGTATTTTGCAGTTGTAAATGTTGGCGCATGTCATGAAACTGCAAGGTCAGTGGCCACCAAAAGAGTGGGTCACCAGAAATTTGAGTATTCACAAAAACTTAATCAGCCGGCGTAATGCCCGAGTCCTCTGAGAACCCGGGAATGCAATGCTGACTGCACAAAAATGCTTACAAACAAAACACAAAACAGTAGTGTGCCACCACCCGGGACCAGTAATAAGGCTTCCCAAGAGCACCACCCAGACCTCCGCCGCCTGCAGTAGCGCCAGGAACCACACACATTCTTCAAAGAGCTGTAATCGCTTCTAAAGAAATATACTGTGTTTTTTGGGTCGGTGGAGCTTGCTGCACAAGCCAGAGGCCACAAAGCTTCTAGAACACACACAAAACCCCACCCAAAAAAAGTATAAATCCCATAAAAAAATGTAAATCCCACAGCGGGCAAAATATTTTTAAATGGAATAAATGCCGTTGGTAGCTTAACTGAGCATGTGAGCTCACAATCAGCCAGGCAAAGTGAAATGTATCTAAAAGGTTTAATATAAAAAGGTGGAGATGGAAAGGGAGTCCTTGGAGTAGGGGAGCAGAGCATACTGCAGTTGCAAGGAAAAGAACTGGGTTTCCAAGGTCCAGTTATTCATTATGGGTTGCACCAAGGTGAGGTTTGCGACAGTAGAAGAGTATCCCCAATAACGAGAGAACTGGGAACGAGCATGGCCCAGAAGGATATATTGGGACTCCCTCATTGAGAAACATGGCAATCTTTGCAATGCCCAACCCTAAATGTGGGAATATGAACTGACCAATAAGAAGGACAAGGGCTTTAACCTCAGGGTCAATCAGAATGGAGGTGCATTCAGGCTTCACCCCTTCCCATCAAGGGTTCTGAACTAACCAATCAGGACCATGCAGGGCTTTAACTTATCATCCAATGGAATTGGCTGCTTTTGGTCGACCCCTTAGACAAATGGAACTCTAAGGGTATGTAACGCAGGGCCTAAACCAGCCCACGAAAAGGGAAGAAGCCTGCCAAAACAGAATTGTGGGATTTCCAGGTACAAGCAGCGGGATAGTGCAAGGGTTCGCAGCACGGAAGCAAGGTGGGTAGCTGCACCTAGGTGAGTGGGTTCTGCCTCTTCCTGCTGCCATTTAACCCCTTCAATGCATTATAGCCCAGAACAATGAAGGAAATCCTACATAACCCAGCAAAATGGCTATCATTCGTCACAGCACATCAGGTCTGAACATATATTCAGAAGTAAATATAAATAGCACTGAAATGGGGTGAATTCAATGTTGTGTTGTAGATGCAGACACTATGCAAGCATAATAAAAGAAAATATAAGCGAAACAAAAAGCTAATTGCGTTAGTTTGGATTGACCTTATTGCAAAGTAAAAACAAGAAATAATACACACACAAGAGTAGAAAATAAATAAGCTTATCAGCAAATATCACTTCTTCAGGGGAAAACTGTATTACACCACAACATTCATAAGGAGTCACGATATCACACGCCTTGTCCCATGTCCGATTCCGTCCTCTGGAGAATGAGGATCATCCGCTGGTACTCGCGAGTTGCCTTGTGTCGGAATTTCCAGAACCGGTGGAGCAGGTTGCGGAGTGAGCCAGAGACAGTCACAACTCGTGTATTTGCAGATGAACATATTTATTTTCTACTCTTGTGAGTACATTACCTATTGTTCATACTTTGCAACAAGGTCAATACAATATCACTCAATTAGCGTTTTATTGCGCTTGACTTTTCTTTTATCCTTTTGATGTAGATTGGGAATTGAAGCGTACCATACTGTATATTGACAAGCAGCATTCGAAAGCCAGAGACGCCACCTTGGAAACCGTGAATCACTGGAGCTTACATGAATGATGGATATTAGACTTTATTTTATTTGTTTATTTCACTCTAAGGACACTGTGGACTTTATTACTCATTTTGCACTTTGCTTTTAATTATTATTATTTTTTGTTGTGGTTATATTTGTATTGTATTGTATGTCTTTATTTATATAGCGCCAAAAGTGTACTCAGCGCTTCACAAAGAATACAGTACAGGGAATTATAATTATACAATAAGTGCAGCAAAATCTGACAATATGAAAGGAAATCCCTGCCCCGAAGAGCTTACAATCTAAGAGGTTTAATGGGAAACTTACAGAGACAGCAGGTGAGGGAGTAAGTGCTGTAGATGGCAGTGCTTGGTCACAATGGGTGGTAGGAGTGACTGAGTGTGGGACAATAGCCATGAGTGCAGGCTATTGGGATGCTTGATTTGTGGGGTAAAATTTAAGGAAGGTCAGTGTTAAATGAAAAGGTTAACACCATTTACAGGGGAAGAGGTGGCAGGGAGGCATGAGTGAGATCAGGTGTTTATGTCTGGCTTCAGGCTTAAGGGAGATCCCCAGCAGCAGGAAGGAGTAGATAGAGTGTGTGAATAGAGGATTTGTGTGGGTGTTTTTTATTGACGGGTAAAGAAGCTGTTGGGAGAGAGGTGTATAAATAATGGTGCAGTGGGGAGTGGGGAAGTTGGAGAGAACAGAGACGTTCACAAAGGAGTAAGGAAACAATAAACTGAAAAAGCAATAGGGAGGGCATAGTGAGATGCAGGAGGAGAGAGTTCCAAGGTACTGAAGGATAAAAGTGTACAAATAAATCACAGATGTTAAAGTTAATGTCTCACAGTGGCAAAGTTGTAATGCAGAGTCCAGATCTTCCTCCAATCTTTACCTCCAAATTCAACTCCAAAATTAACTCTTGTAGACACTTTTGATGTACGCTTTTGATGTTACACAGCCTTATGGCTCACAGCCATGCTACAGTGACTTAAGTACTCTACTCACATGCATTTGACTAACACTTAAGGAAGGGGTTTGTCTAATCAACTCAGACATACAAAATAGTTCATTAGATTATAATTTCTCTCTCAATTGATAGGAGTCAGCTCACAAACATACCCCAAAAGCCAATTAAATCTTAATTTCTCGGGTGCTTATTTTTTATTAACTTAATGATATTAATAGTCACCTGTTGGTTACTTTGTTTCATATATCTTATATTTTTCAGATTTTTTTAGAGTTACGAGGGAATACTGGTAGCTGGGAAATGATAAATAATAATGTCTTTTGTGCATAGAGGTACAATAATTTGAATTAGCATGTCTTACTGTCCGCTTTGTATAAAACTTCCCATATTTGCACCTTAATCCTGGGCAGGAATTTTCTTTTATATCGATTTGTATTTCTGTAATTTGCAGGAGAATGCTTATCATGCATTTTTCATGTAACATTAATCTTTTGGTCTCATATGCTAAAGATTTACACCAACTCAGACCTACTGCACCGACACACTTTATTCGAGCAAATACCCGGTATGTACCTGGCAGATACCTGGAATGCGCCGCTCCTCACCTCTGACAAGCCCCGTTGCATTTGCCTTCCCAGCCTGGGTTCATGCCTGGCTGAAGGGCGGCTGATCTGTTAAATGATAATGATTAGGATTTAATAGGCTGCAAAGCTTCACGTGTCTACCAGATTGCATAAATTCATGAATTGTAATGCAGTATATATATATATATATATACTGTGCAGTATTGCAGCCAGCGGGAATAAAATGCTTCAATCCCTGCCTGAAAAATAACCCAATGCACTCGGGCAGAAAACAGTCACAAACCTCAATACACCCGGGTATACCCGAATTCGTGGGACTAGCCGAGCTCGAATAAAGTGTGTCGCCAGTGTACTAGGTTAAATCAATGCAAAGGAGGAAAAGAGCAACAACAATTGTATAATATTGCACCAAGTAACTTCATCTGAACTACTCCTACAGCTACTCCACACATTACTCATCAAATCACACATATGCAAATAATGCTAGCTTGACACTTAGTGGCTTATTCAAGAAGCTGCAATGTGGACGATCGCACCATGATTGCCCGAAATAGCTAATTCAAGTCAATGCATCAAAGCTTATTGAATAAGTAGATAAGAGGTGCAGCATGATATTGATGGCAATGTCTTAGTGAATTTAGCAGCAAAAAGGCAATTTGAAAAACATATAGGTCAATATGTACTAAGTGGGGCTATTTCATAGGACACCTTAAACCAGGGGCATCTATATCATTAATTCACAAATCAGGCAAAGATCCACTAGACTGCAAAAATTATAGACTAATTTCCCTGATAAACACGGATATTAAAATATATGCCAAACTACTGGCCAATAGACTAAGTCAGATCCTGCCCAGACTAATACATCCAGATCAAGTCAGGTTTATTAAAGGTAGACAAGCAGCGGATAACACCCGGTCAATTATTGATCTGATTGAATTGGCTAACAGAGGAAAATCACAAAATATGATGTTAAGTCTGGACGCTGAAAAAGCATTTGACAGGATTGACTGGCCATACTTGAAAGAGAAGCTCGGGGAGTTTGGCTTTGGAGATAGGGTGAGCGGTGCGATTATGGCACTGTACTCAGGCCCAACGGCTAGGGTCATACACCAGGGCTTCCCATCCACCCAATTCCAAATTAAAAGTGGCACAAGACAGGGGTGCCCGTTATCCCCCCTCCTGTTCGCCCTATGTGTAGAACCCTTAGCAGCACAGATCCGAAGCTGTCCGGACATAGTTGGTATAGACATTAAATAACAATCCCACAAGGCAGCCTTATACGCCAACGATATCATTTTATTACTCTCGCAGCCCCTCACCTCTCTGCCAAATCTCTTCAACCTCCTAGATAAATTCTCAAAAATTTCTGGATTCAAAATAAACCAGTCTAAATCAGAGGCCCTCAACATCAGCCTTCCCAAGGCGATGGAAAAACTACTTAAGCTAAATTTCGACTTTAACTGGAAGCAAACCCAGATTAAATACTTGGGAGTCCATATTACCAGAGATGTCAAAGACCTATACAAGGCAAATTACCCCCTCTTAATTCGATCTCTCAAAACTGACACCCTGAAATGGTCGTCCCAAAGAATCTCATGGATACGCAGGATACAAAGCATAAAAAATGAATCTTCTCCCCTGCATCCTGTACCTATTCCAAACCCTTCCGGTGCCACTTGGACTGAAAGATTTACTCTCGCTTCAGTCTGACATTTCCAAATTTATTTGGAAGGGCAAAAAACCGAGAGTGAATAAATCAATTATGAAGCGACCTTCTACTGAGGGAGGCCTGGCGGTACCTTGCCTGTTATCCTATTATAAAGCGGCAAAATTAAGCCAAAATACCCAATGGCATCCCAACCACTCTTCGAAGAGGTGGGTGGACCTGGAGAGGGCGATTTGCTCCCCAGTTGAACTGAATGCACTAATCTGGCTCCCCAAAAAGGCACATTTAGGTGCTACCATGCTGCTTTCCTCTATGACCAACTCGTTAGCAATATGGAATATCTCGAAGCACAGGCACCTTCTCGCCACTAAAAATGATCTGATTTCTCCCCTTTGGGGGAACACTGACTTTGCTCCAGGCCTGCCGCAAGGAAGTTTCTCTCTGTGGAAAAAAGGAGGCTATTTACGCCTCAAGGATCTGGAGGGTAACAATGATAAGGTTAAATCATTTGAGCATATCAGATCTGAAAAGAATATCCCGCACTCTGAATTTTTAAAATTCCTTCAGATCCGTGCATTCTACAGCAGCGGCAGCTCTTATTCGAGCAAAAGCCGCTGGCTGTATGTGGCTGGGAAGCGGGTAGCCGCGGCGCGTGGCGGCGCACTGTGACGTCACAGTCACAGGCGCGCCCGGCTTCCCCGTCTTCCCCGGCTTCCCCAGGCTTCCCCGACACCCCTGGAGATGAAATTAAGGTAAGCGGGGGTTCGGGGAAGCAGAGTGGCAGAGCAGATGGGGTACAGGGGTCCGGAAGGGTGTGTAAATTGCGCGCGATGGAGGAGGGGGGGTGAGTGGGGAAACGCGGCGGCGCGCGTGCATTACTGGCGGCAGCTGGGGCAGATCCCGGCATGCCGCCGGTATTTAGTGCAATAAGATATGTCGCTACTGTATAATAAATCCGCCCACACCCAGCATTGACTAACTTTGAAAAGCTCTGTTTGGCAGATACAGACACGTCGGGACTCACATCGCAGTTATACGGAGAAGTAGTGGGTTCTGTAGACTCAGGAAAAAATCACCCGAGTTATAGATCTCAGTGGGAGTCTGACCTCGGAGAGGCCCTAGAAGACGTAGACTGGAACGATATATATCCAGCGACAGCCAAAAGCTCAATATGCACCACACTAAAGGAGAATGCATATAAGGTCCTAATGAGATGGTACCACACCCCACTAAAATTATCAAGGTACAGTATGTGCCAGGACTCTCCCCGCTGTGCCCTAGACAGTGTGGAGAGTCGGCCGTCCTCTTGCATATGCTGTGGTCTTGCCCGCAAATCACCACATTATGGGAAGAAATTAGAGATTGGACTCAGAGGATCTTGGGCCTCCCAATTCCCCTAGACCCGTAGCTGTTTCTTCTAAATAGACAATTGGAGGGTTTGCCAAAAGCCAACAATAAATTAATCAGGCACATTGCCATGGCTACGCGGTGTGAGATTGCAGCAATATGGAAACGCAATTAGATCACATCCATCCCCAAAATTCGGAACAGGATTTGGTATGTCTGCCAGATGGAAAAATTAACAAGCCTGGTTAATGACACTGGCACCAACGATCTAAAAATCTGGGTACCCTGGTTGGCCCAGACAGATATCCCCGAGGTGGAGCGTGCCACAATTTGGCAATAATAGTTCTAAGTGCATTCTCCTCTAGTGAGCCTAGTGTATGCCTCGATCCAACAATGAGATAGCAGATAAGTTATACCGCTGAGTTTCCAAAAAGAAATCAGAAATCTAGGAGACAAGATTGTACTCCGGCAACAGAGCTCTAAAGATCTCGTCGGTACGAGGAGATCCCCCCCCTTCTTCTCTTTCACGCAGGTCCTCCAAACCTTCCATTTCCCCAATCGCCCCCATACAACTTCCCTCCCCCTCTCCCTTAAGTATGTCCTGTCTGTTGGAGTTTAGCAAGAAATTTCAAGTTACCGTGACGTCATCCGTTGTCTTTGTTCGTCCTGTTATATGTTATCCTACCTTTAACACCATCACAATGTTCTATTGGTATGGCTCAATTGATCCACATGCTCATCACGTATTATATTGTCATACTATTGCTGTACCTGAAATTTACTCAGATAAAATACAAGTTACAAAAAAAAAACCAGGAGTCTTAAACTCAGTCCTCAAGGACCACCAACAGGCCAGGTTTTATGGATACCCCTTCTTCAGCATAGGTGACTCAATCACTGGCTCAATCTTCGACTTCACTTAAATATACCAATGCTGCAGGGTGCCTTATAGGATAGCATTGTTTAGTAAATATGGACCACAGACCTATTATCAGGGAATGCATTGTACAGTAGCTGAGTTCACAGAATGTAGCTCCTTTACTGGCAGAGAGTATTGGAGGCATTACATGGGAACGATGGGCAGTCACATTCAGAACAGTCTTTTGTCAAGACAATACCTTGTACATATGCATTGTGATTGTTAAGGATTTTGATTTAAGAATTGCTGCAAATATTTCAGCATCATTGACACTGGCTGTATAACTTCTACATAACATGAAATTTTTTAGACAAAGCCATTTTAACCTATTTTTACTTGTTTCTCCTACGAATGCACGTTACTTTGTATGGTTCCTTATGTTATAAAGAGCGGCTGAATATTCTGGCACCGAAAAGATCGTAAAGACGATAATAATTTAAACTGTTAATGAGTTTTCCTGATTTAGATGCTTTTCGTAAGTAAGTAAGTAATGTAAACATTTTTATGCAGGCTATAGGCAGGTTTAATATCGTTTCTGCATATATATATATATATATATATATATATATATATATATATATATATATATATATATATATATATTGTGACAGAAACCAGGGGTTGGTAATAAACTCCATATACAGGGCTCCCAGGATACTGAACAGTTTCTGTCCTGTCTAAGCTGAACAGGGCAGCCTCGTAGTACAGGCACTCCATTCCACAGTTTGTCTGCTGCCTGTTTTCTGTCACCTGTCATGCTGATTAGAGTTCAGGTATATAAGACCTGTTTCCTGTTTCCTCTGGGCCCCGCCCAAGAGCCTGGGAGGCTGCTGAACTGCAGAGGGGTGAGAAAGCCTCTTTCCCAAATCGCTTCATTCATTCTGTTAGTTTGTCTAAAGACTGCAAAGGTACTTATTTTGTTGGTGGAAGTGGACAAGCCACTTCCAACTCTGAGTCAGGGACATCTAAGTTTTAAGTTATCGCTCAGACGAGCAGCTTTTTGTTTGGCTTTGTTTTCTGTTTACACTGTTGCAGTCCCAGTGCCTGGGACTGAATAAACCAGGTATAGCCTGTTTAAAGGAACAGTACGTGACGTCTCATCATTTAACCTACCCTAAAAGACCGTGTTCTAACAGTCCCGGACAGACGGCGGAGCCCCGGAGTAAGCCGTTTGTCACATATGGTGGAGAATGCGGGCAGAGCACTAGGGGGTCTGCGGGTTGAAGAACTTTGAAGAAAAAAAAAAAAAAAAAAAAGTTTTTTTCATCCTCTGCAAACAAGATGGAAGACGTGGTGGGTGCGCTGGTACGCAATGTCGCTGCCCAGAAAGATGCGAATGAAACCCAGCAACAGCTATTAATAGCCCAGCAAGAAACTAATGCAAACCAGCAGCAGACGAATGCAGCCCAGCAACAGCTGCTAATAGCCCAGCAAGAGATTAATGCCAACCAGCAACAGGCGAATGCAAACCAGCAACAGACGAATGCAAACCAGCAACAGACGAATGAAGCCCTGCAAAACGCGAATGCACACCAGCAAGAGACAAACCGCTTGCTGAGAGAGAAGCAACAGCGGTTCGCTCAGGGCTTACAGCAGGAACTCGAGATCCTGAGGGGGACTATCCGTAACCTTCCACTGGCAGCGGCAGCCCCAGTTCCGAAAATGACCAGGGCAAGCCACTACCTTCAGAAGATGGGACCCTTGGATGATGTGGAAGCCTATCTTCTCACGTTTGAACGCACGGCACAGAGAGAGGGATGGCCAGAAGCTGAGTGGGCTGGTCTAATCGCACCCTTCCTAAGCGGCGAACCCCAGAAGGCTTACTTTGATCTAGAGCCAGCCGAAGCTAACGTCTATGCAAAGTTGAAGTTCGAGATCCTCGCCCGCCTTGGCGTAACCACGGCTGTTCGTGCCCAAAGGTTTCACGCATGGTCCTTCACGATGGATAAAGCCACCCGAAGCCAGATGTATGACCTCATCCACCTCGCCCGGAAGTGGCTACAACCCAAGATCAACTCAGCAAGCCACATCGTGGAACGGTTGGTCATGGACCAGTTCTTGAGGAAACTTCCCTCTGCCTTACGTCGTTGGGTCAGTCGGAGTGACCCCCACAATGCGGATGAGCTTGTGGCCCTTGTAGAAAGGTACAGTGCAGCAGAAGAGCACCCGCAACCCACAGTCGTGGAGCAACCCCACTACCCGAGGTTCCAGGACTCTTCCAGAGACGGTAAAAGGGTACCGGGGTTAAGGGGCGCTGAAGAGCGGCGACCACCTTCACGCCGCTCCAGCAACAGTGGTTCGCACACTAAGGGCAATAGCCAACATGGGGAGCCGGGAAAAGGCTCTAAGTGGGACACAGACTATGTACCTAAATGTGTAAATTGTCATGAGAGGGGCCACACAGCAAAAATCTGCCCACTAAATGATGAGCCCATGCAATGCAACAGCGTGGAACCTTATTCGCTGTTGTCCCAATGTATGGGCCCTAGCCCAGAGGACCCCTTGAATAACCATCTGTGGGCATTTGTAAAGGTTAATGGTAAGAGGGTTCGGGCACTTCTTGACTCTGGGAGCATGGTCACACTAGTGTCCGAATACCTATTGCCCATTAAGAAGAAACAGGTAAACAGTTCACAAAGAGTGGCAATTTGTTGTATACATGGGGATAATCATGAATATTCCACTGTTGATGTTTTTTTTGAAACAGAATTTGGTTCTTTAGATTTCAAGGTGGGTGTTGTACCCAAACTGGCACATGATGTGTTAATAGGGACCGACTTTCCCCATTTTCTAAAAATGTGGTCCCCAGCTCAGAATAGCGCCCAGAGTTCAATAGCGGACCATAACGAAGTGTTAGAAGAAACAAATCCTTTCCCTTTTTCAGAAATGGATGTTGACGAGGGCCCAAATAAGAAGGGGGAAAAGGAGGAGTGCTGTGAAATTCCCTTCCCCATCACTACTTTGGTAGGGAATACCCCAAATCAAGATGTTGATCAGGCACTTACCACCCCAGTACAGGATAAGACCCTCGCTGACCTAGAGGTCAGTCCTGGGAGTTTTAAGAAGGCCCAGTGGGAGGACCCCACATTAGCGGTAGCAAGGGGAAATATACGGGACCAGAATAGTACTCATGGCCAACCAGATAGGTCACTTGCTTACCCCTACTTCGAGGTAGAGAACGACCTAGTATATCGGGTTGATAAAAGAAAATCAGTTACAACTAAACAATTGTTGGTACCACGGACATTCCGTAACGTAGTATTACACCTCGCACATAGTCATCCATTGGGGGGACACCTAGGGGTGGAAAAGACAAAAGAAAAGGTTCTCCGAAGCTTTTATTGGCCTGGGGTTCTGGCAGAAATTACAAACTATTGTTCCTCATGCCCAGAATGTCAGATCACCGCCCCGTTCAAAGCATACCGCAGCCCATTGGTACCCCTTCCCATAATAGAGGTACCATTTGACCGGATTGCTATGGATCTAGTAGGACCCCTAATAAAGTCTGCTAGGGGACATCAGCATATATTGGTAATATTAGATTATGCTACCCGATATCCGGAGGCAGTTCCCCTACGTAGCACCTCTGCTAAAAACATAGCAAAAGAGTTAGTACTTCTGTTTTCCCGGGTCGGAATTCCTAAAGAGATCTTATCTGACCAGGGAACACCATTTATGTCCCAAGTAACAAAAGAGCTATGTAAACTCCTAAAAATCAAGCATCTCAGAACCTCAGTCTATCATCCACAAACAGATGGTTTAGTGGAAAGGTTCAATAAAACCTTAAAGAGCATGTTACGCCGGGCGGTCGATAAGGATGGGAAAAACTGGGACTGTTTGTTACCATACCTGTTATTTGCCATTAGGGAAGTTCCCCAGTCATCCACAGGCTTCTCCCCGTTTGAACTATTGTATGGCCGACATCCAAGGGGCTTACTGGATATAGCCAAAGAAACTTGGGAACACGAGGTTACCCCTTACAGAAGTGTAATAGAGCATGTTGCCCAGATGCAGGACCGCATTGCTGCAGTCCTACCCATAGTGAGGGAACACATGGAGAAAGCTCAAGAAGCACAAAGGAATACGTATAATAAGGGTGCTAGGGTCAGAATTTTTTTTCCAGGTGATAGGGTACTAGTTCTGGTTCCCACCGTGGAGAGTAAATTCCTTGCTAAATGGCATGGGCCATATGAGGTCTTGGAAAGAGTGGGAGAAGTAAATTATAGGGTAAGGCAGCCAGGTAGGAGGAAACCTGAGCAAATTTACCATATAAACCTACTCAAGCCCTGGAAAGATAGAGAGGTCTTGTTAACCCTAGTACCCCCAGGTCCGTCAGAGAATCAAGAAACTGACCCAGAGGTTAGCATAGCTGAAACACTGTCCGTGCATCAGAAACGAGAGGTCCAGAGTTTAGTGAGAAGGAACAAAGAAATCTTCTCTACACAGCCAGGTAAAACTAACGTAATTAAACATGACATAGTCTCTGAACCGGGGGTCCGAGTTAACCTTAAACCGTACCGAATCCCAGAGGCCAAGAGAGAGGCTATAAGTTTAGAGGTTAAAAAAATGCTAAAACTAGGCGTAATTGAGGAATCCCAAAGTGGGTGGAACAGCCCTATAGTTTTAGTCCCAAAGCCAGACGGTACAACAAGGTTTTGTAATGACTACCGGAAACTAAATGCGGTGTCAAAATTTGATACTTATCCTATGCCCAGGGTGGATGAACTTGTAGAGAGACTGGGCAAAGCCCGATATCTCACAACCCTAGACCTAACAAAAGGGTACTGGCAGGTTCCCCTCACAGAAAGGGCAAAAGAAAAAACAGCCTTCTCAACCCCAGACGGCCTCTTTCAATATAAGGTGCTGCCTTTTGGCTTACATGGAGCTCCCGCCACATTCCAAAGAATGATGGATAAAATTTTAAAACCACATGTTTGGTATGCTGCCGCCTACCTGGATGATGTGGTAATCCATAGTGAAGATTGGCAGTCCCACCTTCCAAAGGTCCAAGCTGTGCTCGACGCAGTTCGGTCTGCTGGACTAACTGCTAACCCCGCTAAATGCACTATTGGTCTGGAGGAGGCCAAGTATCTGGGGTATTCTATTGGTAGAGGGTTACTCAAACCACAAACACTCAAAGTAGAGGCGATACAAAATTGGCCAAGTCCAGTCACAAAAAAACAAGTAAGGACCTTTTTGGGGTTAATTGGCTACTATAGGAGGTTTATTCCCAATTTTGCAACTAAGGCAACCCCACTAACCGACCTCACAAAAGCAAGAGGACCGCTAATGGTAAAGTGGTCCCCCGAAGCCGAACAGGCCTTTAGAAGCCTGAAAGAAGCTCTCTGTGCCCAACCAGTGTTGGTCACACCTGACTTCTCCAAAGAGTTCGTAGTCCAAACCGACGCATCTGAGGTAGGGCTGGGGGCGGTACTCTCCCAGGAGTCTCAAGGGGAGGAGCACCCCATCCTTTATTTAAGTAGGAAACTAAATCCCCAGGAGAAAAATTACTCCATAGTCGAGAAAGAGTGTCTCGCAATAAAGTGGGCTGTAGAGACACTCAAGTATTATCTGTTGGGGAGAAAGTTCCGATTGGTCACAGATCATGCACCCCTTACCTGGATGTGTCAAAATAGGGAGAAGAACGCTAGGGTGACCAGGTGGTTCCTAAGCCTACAGCCCTTTAAATTTTCTGTGGAACACAGGTCGGGGCACAAACATGGCAATGCCGACGGGTTGTCAAGGATGCACTCCCTAATATCCATGGTCGCTCACCCCTCGAGGTCTGAGCTGGGGGGGAGGATATGTGACAGAAACCAGGGGTTGGTAATAAACTCCATATACAGGGCTCCCAGGATACTGAACAGTTTCTGTCCTGTCTAAGCTGAACAGGGCAGCCTCGTAGTACAGGCACTCCATTCCACAGTTTGTCTGCTGCCTGTTTTCTGTCACCTGTCATGCTGATTAGAGTTCAGGTATATAAGACCTGTTTCCTGTTTCCTCTGGGCCCCGCCCAAGAGCCTGGGAGGCTGCTGAACTGCAGAGGGGTGAGAAAGCCTCTTTCCCAAATCGCTTCATTCATTCTGTTAGTTTGTCTAAAGACTGCAAAGGTACTTATTTTGTTGGTGGAAGTGGACAAGCCACTTCCAACTCTGAGTCAGGGACATCTAAGTTTTAAGTTATCGCTCAGACGAGCAGCTTTTTGTTTGGCTTTGTTTTCTGTTTACACTGTAGCAGTCCCAGTGCCTGGGACTGAATAAACCAGGTATAGCCTGTTTAAAGGAACAGTACGTGACGTCTCATCATTTAACCTACCCTAAAAGACCGTGTTCTAACAGTCCCGGACAGACGGCGGAGCCCCGGAGTAAGCCGTTTGTCACAATATATATATATATATATATATAAAAACACATATATACCCTGTCTTCCCTAAGAGAAGGCACAAAAGCAGCAACACACAGATATAGCAAAAAGACATGTATTAGCAGTGACAAAACAGCACACTATAAACCCAACGTTTCGGTCCTGGCAGGACCTTCCTCAGGGGGGTGCTACCAGACAATGACACCCAGAGAACATATATACCCCATAGTTCACCATGTGAGGACAATTAGAGGCAGCTAATTGTACAATCCTTGAGCTCCACGAGTGCAATCAGTGTATGAGCACGGTGGCCATCTTGGAAATCAGGAGACAGAGCAACGCATGCTATCGCACATGTGCAAATGAGTACAGGCTCCCCTGTTGGACAAAAAAATCCTAGCGTCCAATGTTGCTAGGAAACGTATGTGTGGCGTCATGAAGTCCTGGGAAGTCATATAACATTATCTATTGTTAGAGTTCACAGCTCAAACTGCTAACAAATTAACCCAAACAGGAAAGTGTTAAAAATATCTTGCACTGCTGGGGAGGTGGGTTAAAACCAGCTTTAGAAATCAAAGTATGCTTTTAAACTTATTAAAAATGGCATTACAAGTTAAAAAAAATCTAACCTAATACTATAGATCTTATTTTAAAAAAAAAACATACAAGATTTCACACATTTTTGATGGTTTAACCCTTGGTTGAGTGACTTGCAATATGTGTCTGACACTTCCTGCATCAATGGGACAAATCATTTTTTGCTACCGTTTCTTGTAAGTATTGCTAAGGGTGAATCCCCAGTCAGCACTGTGGCACGCGTGCCCGTGGGGGGGGGGGGGGGGGGTGGCGCGTGCACAGTGCTGCACCACGATCTGCGGTCTGGCAGGAGAGGAACCATTTGCGACGGGAGGGGGCCTGGCGGTGGGTTTGCAGGGGAGTGGCCATGACCTCACGTGACTGGTTCGCCCTCATTGGCTGAACCGCTGGCGGGGTGTGGCCACGCCTCAGTCGCAAACTCTGAACTTAAATTCCCCTGCCTGATTGAAAACCTGTCACGCACCGCTGGGGAAAGGTGCGCGACAAGTTAGGAACTGGAACCAGCCTGACTGGGGGGGGCGGGGCTTGAACGTACAGCGCACGCCCCCTAATACTCTTCTCAGTTGACATGACTAGTGTGGATACTAAAGAGATACCATTGTATACTATCAAATTCTGTTTCTCTGTCTCTCTCTCTCTGTCTCTCTCTCTGTCTCTCAGTCTCTCACTCTCTCTCTCCCCCTTTCTCTCTCTCTCTCCCCCTTTTCTATCTCTCTCCCTCTCCCCCACTCATCGTTTTATAGTATGACACAACCTGAGCAGATCACTCAATGTCAGTCCCATTTCAACAGTTATTGCAGATTTAAAAAAATAAAAAAAACAATGCATTTATGATGTTAGCTACCACTATATGAAAACAGAATAAAAGACAATCAATGGTTAAGAAAACGTTTCCACTTAGTTGTGAAGCTTGCCAACAAGTATAATCTGTTTAAGGAGTGAAAAAAACCCAGAACATATGCTGCCAACTGTCTGTTTTATATGGTAACTGCAATCTATTATTCAGCTTGGGTTTTTGGCTAATTTATTGTAGTCTAAAAGCCAGCCCTGAATTTTGTTCCACAAAACACAGAAATTTCACCTAGTGTCCTGAGTTAACCCAGAGTGCTAACACCAGGCAAGCCACAGGAAAGACTGGAGTGAGAAAGAACAGCAGTGAGAGCTGTGTTACTAGGAGTGGTACCAAACATACTGACATTTGGAGCAACCTTTTGTTTTTGTTTCTGATGCTGAAATATATACTGTTTTACCCCTTAGCTGCCTGAAGAACCGGTCACTTTGGTAATATGGAGTTAATTATATCTTTCTTTTAAATAACATTAAATGATGTAGTAAAGAGAGAGAGGCATTTTCAATTGTTGCCTGACTCACTAGCAGCGTATCAGTAACATAGTATTACATAATAGCACAAGAGACGTAACCTTTCCTTCCCCTAAAAAAGTATCTGGTATGTTGTGGCCCTTGTTACATCAGATACCCTATTAATGTACATCATTAAGAATATGTTAGTTTTCATGGGAAGGGTTGTGCAAACTGGGGGGGGGGAGATGCTTTTCTGGGCAGTGGGTGGTGCTTACAGAGGCCCCGCGCTCATCCCCAAAGCACTTAAATAAAATATGGGGGATCGCGCGCAAGGTCTCTGTAAGTTCTATCACCTTTTCTCCGACGGCTTCTGGCAATGCGGAGTCAAAAGCTTGCGCACCCCTGTGTAGGGATGATCAGGCTGATGACTCCATTGAAACACAAGTGCAGCCCTCTCCACTTCTTTTTTTTTATGTCAGCCGGCTAGAGGGGAGGTTGGGGGTGTGGGGGGGCGGGGCAGTCATGGCCATGTAACCGCTAGCAAAGTGATCTCATACCAGTAGCACAAATGCCGGAAGTCCAGTGGCTTTGGGTGCCACCAGACTTCTGTCAGCTTAAAGGTTAAAATCAACTGCATACGCTTGGTTGGCCTGTGATCATTCAGGGCCACCAGGGGTCCATGAGATTTCCCCATAGTATTGAATAGCAGACAGGAGTTTGTGTATATTTGTGACTGAGTGTCTTCCTTTTACGAAACTAGTCTGATCAGGGTGCACCACCTCGGGCAGGGCGTTTTTAAGTCTATCAGCAAGAATTTTTGTGAATATTTTATAATCTAAATTGAGAAGGGAAATTGGTCGATAACATGCTGGATCTTCAGGGTCTCTATCCTTTTTTGGCACCAATTTGATTACTGCTGATCCAAAACCTGAAGGGCTGTCTCCCTGAGACATTATTCGGCTGTAAACCGCTACCAGGTGAGGTGTTATTACTGTAGCCATATGTTTGTAATATTCAGCAGAATACCCACCTGATCCCGGGGCTTTGAGTGTTTTAAGGTGCTTAATAGTTCCGAAAACTTTGTCTGAGGTAATAGGGGAGTGTAACCCTGTCTGAGAATTCTCGGATCTGATTATCCAATTCAAATGGGACACCATTTCCAACAAGAATCGCAACCCCTCTCTTTTTGCTATTATAGTGTGAGAGAAAGCATGACTGGACCCAACCTTGTTTCAATTTTTCATGTTCCGTCTATGTCAGATGGGTCTCTTGCAAGAATGCTATACCTGTACCTAACCTTTTCAGGTGAGCGAGTATCTTTTTCCTTTTCATGGGAGAATTGATGCCTCCCACATTCCAGGAAGTGATGTTAATCATCCTGTCAGAAATGGAAGGAGACCTCACTGTAGGAGTAGCACTGTAGTTGGTTTATGTGGCCAGAGGAGGATCTGCAGCCTCTGTGAAGATGATAAAATAACCAAGAAAGAGAAAAGAGGGGGAGAGGGGAAGGGGTATCTACAACAAACAGGGAAACAGATAACATAATTAACAATACACACGGTAATTCAAACTTTGGCAGCTCAAACCTTGGTTACTGCATGAGGGCTTGGGAGTCTACCACCCCATCCTGCAAGACATTTACAACATACATTCTACTTAACATTACTATTAATCTACACATCATTAATATATCTATTTTTCCTTAGACTATTCAAAGTATTAACTCAAATAACCTTGAACATTAAGGTCCCTGTGGATCAACATTAGACAACAGTACAATATCTACAAGAGTAAAAGAAACTGGAAACATTCTCAATCGTTCACATCTTCGTCACTAGTGGGAGTTTCCTGAATCAAATGTTCAGCATCTTCTGGTACAGTGGCGACCGCCTTTAGTCTAAATTGGCTAGATCCGCGATTTTCAGATTATCCCGGTTATGTGCGGTTTTGTGTTGTTTTCGCCCGGAGTGAACTGCGTTATTTTCGCTCTCGTGATATTAGCGTTTTATTCTCGCTGTCTGCAATACTGCAATGCCGTGTAAAAACTCAGGGGGGCGTTTGCGAGCTGTTGTCTTGGAAGTCTTATACCTTCGCGGTTCAACCTACAGTACGTCAGTACACAGTCTGTGTGTGCGCGTGCAGTAATTGTAAATTTGCATATTTAAAGAATACATGCATTTGCAGTGCTGTGCTGCTGTACGGTATGTCTCATTTGAAAATTGTTGAAACGCATAGGCGTGTACAGTACTGTAACAGTGTCACATTTCAGCATATAGTATACAGCGCTCTCCACCTGCTCAGGAGAATTAACTGCACTGCAGGGCATTTCAACTTCTTATCTTCTATGCAATGCAGTACATCTCTCCCACACCATTCCTTTGAACGTGTGTCTGGTTTGAATGTCATTCCTGCTTGACAGCAGGAATTTACTGTGCATGCACCTGTAACTGCGCCCACCACTGCTTGCTTGCCTGAGTGAGTGACCAAAAAAAAATTAAAAATTAAAAAAAAAAATGTATTGTAATTTTTTTATTTTTATTTTCTCCACAAGCCTGCAAAAACCATCTTACTGTATTACAATATTCAATCTGTGCTGTACAGTAGCTTTTGACTGCGACCCTGTACGTTTGACTGCACATGGTTGATTTGTGTGCTTTATACGTACTGTATTTGGGGGTGTATTATTATGATGAACTGCCTTTTGAAATTAAATTATGTCTTTAGCTTTGAACTTCATGTCTTTAATTTTTGGAATCTTGCCATTGTGTTTTGAATCCGTCCATAGCCGAGCTTGAAAGCCTCACTGCGCCTGCGGGTACTCTAAGCCTCTTTGAGATGGGAGCTAACTGCTTACTGTGCATGAGTCACCCAACCCCCCCCTCTCCACAGAGTCATTCGACAGACACCTCCACAGAGTCATTCATTTTCTGAAGTTAGTCATTGTGTTTTTAATCCGTCCCTAGCTGAGCGTCAATCGCCTCACTGCGCCTGTGTGTACTCTAAGCCTCTTCGAGATGGGAGCTAGCTGCTTACTGCGCATGAGTCACCCAACCCCCCGCCCTCTCCACAGAGTCGTTAATTTTCTGAATCTTGCCATTGTGTTCTTAATCCATCCATAGCCGAGCTTCAAAGCCTCACTGCGCCTGCGTGTGATCCTTTTTCAGATGGGAGCTATTTAGCTGCTTAGCTGCTTACTGAGCATGAGTCACCCAACCCCCCCTCTCCACAGAGTCGTTAATTTTCTAAATCTTGCCATTGTGTTCTTAATCCGTCCGTAGCAGAGCTACAGTACACCTCCACAGAGTCATTCATTTTCTGAAGTTAGTCATTGTGTTTTTAATCCATCCCTAGCCGAGCGTCAATCGCCTCACTGCGCCTGCGTGTACTCTAAGCCTCTTTGAGATGGGAGCTAGCTGATTACTGCACATGACTCACCCAACCCCCCAAACCCTTTGAGGCTTTGTTTATGGTAACGCTTTGGAAAATCCCTTCTCGAATTTGAAATGTAAATCTGATGTTCACAGCATTGTGAGAATTGAGAGTAAAAAAAACCATTAACTGATTCATGTTGCTTTGTCATTAATTCTTATACTGTAGGGGTGGGGGGGGGAAGGGGTGTGGTTGTTGTCAATGATTATGATTACCAGGAATGTGAATAAATATTTATTTTATTTCATCAGGAACAAAAAAATACAAATATAAAAATAATCATGAATAATACATAATGCAGTCTTTATTAAGTTCTTCTGGCAGATTGAAATTGGATAAACATTTACAAAACATTTGTAAAACATGGAGAAACATGAATTATGCACATTTATAAGAATATTATTTAATAATATATATACTGTAATGTATAATATATATATATATATATATATATATATACTGTATATATATATATATATATATATATATATATATATATATATATATATATATATATATATATATATATATATACAGTATACTTAGTAATATTATTTTTTCCGCCTTTATCTTGTTCCTCATTCCGTGTACAGTACAGTAGTTCATTGAGAGAGGAGAGGTTTTGTGTACATCAATACTGCTGTTTATATACTGGACATTTTACTGTACAAAACAGATTAGACTGGACACAAAACCCCACCTCCCCCCAGGCCACCCTTTTTTCCTGAAATGACAAGAAAACAAAAAATTAGTGCAGTTACAGTATGTGCGTACTGTATTATGGCATTGTGTGATGTGTAAGAGAAAAATTGAGCAGTTAGTAGGCAGTTACTGTAGTACTGTCAAACTAGTCTATACTGGAACTACTGTATACTCTGACTACTGTTAAATACTGTGTACTGTAACCTGATGGCTGGTGCTGCTCTCTCTGTAAAGAAAAACCTGTAACTACTGTATACTCTGACTATTGGGAAAGAAAAAATCTGTGCCATACTTACCTGTATCATACTCTACTTACAATACTACAGCACAGTACTACTTTCCTGATGCTTGCCCATTACGCGCGATGACAATGGGCAACACAGTGGCAATATGGTCTATATATTCATTGCAGCGTTCCACGGTGAGTACATCGTTCCAAAAACTCATTATGCCTTTCAAAAACTCGTCCTCTTTGGAGGGTTTCGCCACTTTCCGGATATGGTCCTTCAGCTGATGCCAGACCATTTCGATCGGATTGAAGTCTGGCGATCTGTCATTGGAAAAAAAGGACAATGAGTTTAAGAGATACAGTACACAGTAAAAACTGTGGGAGAAAAAATGAGACACGGTCTACTGCACTTACTCCGCTGGCGTCTTCACCCAGTTGATACCACGCTCAAGGATATGCGCTGTTGACGCGATGTGCTTCGGATCGTTGTCCTTGTTGAAGCGGTGACCATTGGGGAACTCGCGTGTGATATATTGCACTATCTCAGGGACAATGTTGTCTTGGAAGAAAGCTTTATTCATTATTCCTATAGCAAGAAAAGAAAAGTGCTCAAAAAACTGCACAATAGTACAGTACAGTGCATACAGTAAGGTTACACTAGTAAAGTACAGTGCATAAGGCTACATTCTATTTGATATATTTTACCTTCAAAGATGACAATGCATCCTGGTCCACGCCTAGAGATGGCACCCCACACATGCAGCTTCACGGTGTGTTTTGGCCGCGGCTTCAAAGATATGCGGCCTTTTTTGTGGAATGCAAAGCTTGCAAATATCTCCAGTGACACAGTAGACTCATCAATGAAGATGCAATCCTGGAAAGTCTCCCCACTGTCGATCCATGCCTGGGCCTGGACCACTCTTTTGATTTTGTTTGCGTCCCGTATCATGGGGTACACTCTGTAATGACAAGGAATAAATAATTTTAGCGGTACAGTACAGTTTCCTAAACAATACTTTTACCTCCTGTACTGTGCAGTACTAACCTCACACGTTCATATTTCCATCCAATGCTGCGTCTCATCTTCTTTATGCTGCTCTCGGATATAGTCAGATTGTGCTTTTCCTGCAGAGTGTTTTTGACCCTTAATGCACTCTTCGCATCATTCTCCTCACTTATTTTGTCCACCAGAAGAGTTGTCTCCCTACAATGTAAAGAAAATATATTGTTTTATTAATATGCATCAATATAAAATTTATATATAAATATACAAAATATATATACTGTTGTAATATAAATATAAATACAGTATACAAAATATATATACTGTTGTAATATAAATATACAAAATATATATACTGTACTGATATAAATATAAATATACAAAATATATATATAATGTTGTAATATAAATATACAAAATATATATACTGTTGTAATATAAATATACAAAATATATATACTGTACTGATATAAATATAAATATACAAAATATATATAATGTTGTAATATAAATATAAATATACAAAATATATATACTGTTGTAATATAAATATAAATATACAAAATATATATACTGTACTGATATAAATAAACAAAATATATATAATGTTGTAATATAAATATAAATATACAGTTTTGCGCACCATCCCACTGTACTGTATATGTTTCTTTAAAAAAGGAGATGTTTCGTTTGTATATTGCATTTTATGAATATTTTTATTTTGTAATCACAGGTAAGACCATACTGTTGTGCTGAACTGTATTGTACTCTACATGTTTTGACCTGCTGTACTTAAATAAAAGAGATGTTGTTGTGTGTTTTTTTACTTGTATTTATACAGAAATGTTTTAACTTGCTGTCCACACACACAGGACATGCACAATTCCAGTCCCTGGGGGGCCGCAAACAGGCACGGTTTTCAAGGTTGTCCTGAAAACCTGCCCTGTTTGCTGCCCTCCAGGACTGTACTGGTGCAGACTGTTTTGCACACCATCCCACTGTACAGTATACAGTATGTTTTGACTTGTCGTTCTTTAATAAAGGAGATGTTGCGTTTTGCTTATTTTATGAATAAAGAATTTGTTTTTAAAACATGTTACTGTAAACCATACTGAGTTACATAAATGTTTTCACACATGTAGCAGTAAACCATACACCTGTTGATGTTTTGAGTTGCTGTGCACTTAAAATGTTTCTACATTGTACAGTATTTGTTAATAAATGTTTTTGTACTTACTCCACCAATAAAAAAACATGTTGATTTGACTTACATTGTTTCCATTTGCTCCTTTGCTACTGTAACAAAATACAGTGTTTCTAGAATGTCGAGGCATACTGCACTGTATACTGTAGGCATGCTCAGTATAAGAGTATTAAAAAAAATAGAAGACACAAACTGTACTGTACTGTATGTACTGGCACTGTATACTGTAGAAGACACATAATGTATGTGATACATGTAGAATAAATGCATAGTTTTTATTTTTTGGGGTTTATTACACAGTATACTGTACTGTATATAAAAAAGTATTGTACAGTATACTGTACGGTCGGAAAACATCAGCATACTGTTTCAGGTACAGTATTCTATCCTAATCAATAACAACGGCAACTAAACTGTAGACTCCGGTACGTGGGTTTTTAAATCCGATTCAGCAATGTGCAGGCATTGTTACACAAAGCGATATTATCCATCGAAATCCCTCCATTAGCCGTTTTCTTTTCTGAGGAAAAACAAAAAGAAAAGTTTTACTGTAATGGTCAGCCCCCTAAAGAAGTACCCAGCCAGTCCCACCAATAATTTTCTCGAGGGGGGCGTCTCCTGTTCACATGCGCATGCGCCTACCGTCGATGCGATGACACGCATATGCGTTTCAAGAAGGCTCCAATGCGCATGCGCCTACCGTTCCACCAATTGTTCAGTATCTGCAGTACTGTAGAAGCCGCTCAGCCAATGATATTGCTTACAGGAGAATCGTCTGACTTTTGAATCACACCGATATTGATACTGTATTGTCAAAATAAAAAAAACAGAAAATAATACGGCAACAATACTCACTATAGTATTTCCCATTCAGCTGGCGCCGGCGCCGGTCCACTGCCAGTCCAGCGTTCTTGATCATCCACGTCGATAGTTTGCAGCGGGACTAGTCCACCTGTAGTCAGCTGATGAGGCTGGAAATTGCTTAGGTACATGCAAGCTTGATCGAAACTGCACGCGAAATCCGGCTCAGGCTCAGGGTTGTCACTGATGGCGGGACCGTCTTTGGAAGCCGGTGCTGGTTCATTGCTTGGCAGTGACTGTCGTTTCTTAGTTGGTTTTAACACGACCCATCGCCTTTTGCCGTCATCATGATCATAGATACAGGAAAAAGCCGGTGATACACACCAATACCCTCCAACAAATTGTGGCTCAATACGATAAAAACAGGGATTGCTACATAACCTTTTCCTTATTGCACACTTCCACGTATGAGGAGTTGGCGAAAATTTGTAAAAGTCATAGTTTTCGATAAAATACTGATAAATTTGAACAACTGTTGCCATCTTATCCTCTGTTGCATTAATCGCGGCCCATATCAAACACGCGTTACTTCTGTCGGGTTTTTGGAAAGCGGGCTGCACTTGAACACTCATGGCGGGCGGGTCTCTGCAGAATACTGTAACCGAAACTGGTCTTTGTCTTTCTTTAATATGAAAAGCCTAAATTGATACATTTATGCAACCTCTTCCTTCAGTCTCAAGGCCAAGTTACAATAGCACACTGTGGTATCTTTTTTAAACGAAACACCTGCAAGTCGACACATTACTGAAGCGCATGCGCATTACAATTCATGAATATCTGCCATCTGGCGGACACGCGAAGAATTGAAACCTATTAAATCCGAACCATTCTCAATAAACGCATCAACCGCGCCTCAGCCGCGCATGACCCGTGGCTGGGAACGCAAAATGAACGCGGCATGCGCCAGGTGAAGAGCGTCGCATTCCAGGATAAAGCCAGGGAAAAAACGGCGATTTGTTAGAATAAAAGCTGCTGCAGCAGTACATTGAAAGCTTGGACTCCATCATCCAAGAAGACTCAGAGTCCCCAGGTAGATCAGAGCGAACTTAATCCCCTTCTTTTAGAGAGCAGAGCAGATCAGTGATCTCTTCTCTTCTTACTGAGGTCCACAGAAAAGTCCTGAAAAAGAAAGAACTTGTTTCCCCTAAAATAGGGGTCACGTAATTTCCTGTAGGCTCTCATCAGTGCGACTTTGTCTTGAAACTAGGAGTTTGATCAAGATCGGTCTGGGACGTACTGAGCAGATTGGTCTTCTCTCTCTGGGCCCAATCTGTGTGCCCTCTCAACTCTGAGTGGGACAATCTTGGCATCCATCTTTATGATTCTAGGGAGTTCTTCGGAGGCGAAGGAGAGTAGGTCCATTGGTTTAACTGCCACTGAGATACCCAATATTCTTATACTGTTTCTTCTTGATCTGTTTTCCAGATCGTCGACTTTGTTGGCCAGTTTTACGTTTTGTCTCTTGAGCTAATCTAGAAGGAGCATTTGAGAGGTGGATTGGTCCGCTATATCGGAGACTCTTGACTCCGCGTTGGTTATTTTAGAGGTATGTTCTGTAAACTGGCTATTTATTTCTGTAATCTGAGTCGTGAATGTTTCCAGATGCGGCTCCATTATATCAAGCCACATCTGACTTAATTGATCTAATACTGTAAATCCTGTCGCGTCAGATTGGTCTGAGTTGCAGGGAGGGTCAGCAGCTCTTAGCGTGTCTTTTCATTTTATCGCCACAATACGCTTTTTGAGACATGTTATTGCCCAGTCGGGAGAGATACCTCTTCATACATAGATTAGAAGAGAGACCTAGTAGTTATCTGTTAGAGATTTCAACAATGTGTAGAATTTATTATCTGTATGTTACATTCCAAGTAGATGGGAATTAAATGAGGTGAGGAAGAGCATTCCCATTACATATTTCTAAATTCTTTGGCCATCTATTCCCCGTTTAGTAAGGGGATGTAAGTAAGGCTAGTGCAAAATGTCCTTAAGAGAACTGCAGTACCTGATTGCGTTATTGAGACTGCTCTTCTGTAACGGGTGCTCACCACAAACAGGATAGAACCGCGAGGGTGATGTGGGGATTTTAGTATGCACCAACCTGCAGCCACAATACTGCGTCCGGTGTACAGATTCATAGTCGTGTGGCCGGGTCAGGGTAGGAGAAGTAGAATAGTAGTGATACTCGCCGTGGTCTAGGGTTGGAGAGATAGAATGGTCGTTGTGCATGTGACGGTAGGGGTTGCTGGCATCACAAAATTGTTATGAGGCCCAGCTAGCTACCCCTAGATCTATCTAATTTGGCCACCATTGTAAGGCTTACTTTGGCCAAATGTATTTAACATCTGGGGAACAACAGTGGATGTGTAAACGTATCTCCATGTCTGTAAGAATGTATTTTAAAGTCTGTATTTGTTATTACCTGTACATGCAATTCCACCGTTAGTGAATCAATATTCTTATCATTTCTATGGAGAAGGCAAGCCACTTAGCTTTCTATAGAATTGATAGGATTAGGGGCAGCTAGGTGTCTGGACTCCTGGGGGGAGGTGAAAGGCTACTTATCAGATCTGGAAGGGAAAGCATTGTCTGGCACAGTCTCTGATTTAATCAGGGATGGGTGTTAGCTGTTGTGGCAATAACTTTATCTGTGCTTAATTTGTGCTTGAAATGTCCAGAAGAATCTCCCTTGTAAATTATAGCACAGAGGGATATATAAAGGGGTGCTGCTGAGCAGAGTTCAGTTCTACCTGGAGAGAGCCTCTGAGAGCAGAGAGGCTAAACAGGCAGTTCTACTCTGGGAAGGAGTGTGCAGTTCTACTTTCAGAGAGACACTCTGGGAAAGAGTGTGGAAATCTGCCTTCAGAGAGCATCTGAGAGCAGAGAGGCTAGCAGACTGAGAGACACTCTGGGAAGGAGTTTGGAGATCTACCCTCAGAGGACTATCTGAGAGACAGAGAGACTGAGAGACATTCTGTGAAGGGGTTTGATCTTTACAGTGACCAGCTGGAGAGATATCTCAGAGGGGCTGCTGTGTGATCAGCCTTCTGAGATCCTGGACGAGAAGCGGACAGGACAAGCCTTCATGAAGCAGGTCCCTGCACCTAGTGAGGCTAGAGTCTACTCCTCAGTATTGTATTGTGTTTTGTACATATTTGTTTGTCTGCTGGCGTGCCAGAATAAACCCCATTTTATTCTAGAACTTTGCCCTGTCTGGTGCTAGTGATCCCGGTGGTTTTGGTGTTAAAGTACTGGTCTCTCGTGACAGTGCATAGCAGAGGTCCAGGAGTAGAGATGGTGGGGGTCCAATTACAAGCCAAGGTCGTGGATAGGAGAAGACGGGGGTCCAGGTACAAGCCTAATTCGAGGGTAATAAGAGACAAGACAGGTTAAGCACAAGGCAAAGCAGGACAAGGCATGCTGGGTGCTTGTGGGTAGCACTTTATCGCAAGTAAGGCTGCGCTTATACTAAAGGCGACGGCGACGCGACCAATGACGTCACCCGTCACCGGTCGCCGTCACCATTGCGATAGTTGTAATTTAAGTTTAGGCGAAGTCGCTGGCTACAAAGCCAGTGACGTCAGAAAGGGGGAAGGCAGAGGGACGGAGAATCTCTCCGATTGGCCACAAGGGGAGACCGTCGCTGAAAAAAATCTAATAACAGTGACTACCAGATTTTTGGTAGCGCTGTCGCTTGGTCGCGCCGTCGCCGTCGCGTGCACTATATGCGCCGACGATGGTGACAATGCATTTGTTTTGATGTAACATCGCGTCGCTGGCACTATAAGCACAGCCTAAGAACTACTATGCTCAGCCGATTTGGAGCAGGGATCGGTGAGCATATAAAGGGCTGTAAGTCAATCGGTTGAAAGGCACAAGGCTGCATGTGATGATCGTCATTCTCCCACTCAATCGTCAGGAGGCAGAGTAAGCAACGCAGGTGTAGAGATGGGATGGTATCCTGATGTCAGTGTTAACTCTGTTGAGTCCTTTGCCTGACAACGGTAGCACACACCTACACATAATCCTGTCAGCGTGAGGCGTGTCACCAGTGGTGTCAGGGGGCGGGGCCTAAGACCGATCTTCACAGCACAGATCAGTCAGGGTACCTGCTGCAATTTCTGCCTTCTTCCACCCGGGGCACTGTGCTCTGCTCTCTTCTCTGCTGTTAGTCAGGGCTGCCCTCCCAGGCCTCACCTCTCTCCTCAGCTGCCTCGTGTTCCTCCTTTAGACCTCTCTGCTCCCAGGGGGGGAAGTCGTCAGCCCTACCATCTCCCGGCAGTGCTCCTTGTCACGATGGACACCAACTTTATCAACACATTTATATTTCTTGGTACTTGATTGAACAGAACAAGTTGCAAAATAAATTGTGATTTATTTCCTTAATAGACAAACACACGACATCTGCAGAATACACTTAAAACAACACTTACTGGGATAAGGGAACGAAATAAATTGTCCTTGGAATGAGATAAACTGTCCTTTGCTTGCAAGTGCAAGAAATGCAGCCTTGGTTTAAAGGTTCTGTGGCCAGATCACAAGTTGCTGATCTGATATCTCAGCCACCTCAAAATATTTCGTGGAACTTCGTTAGAATTCGTTCCAGAGTCACCAGGGCTAACGCATTCCGAAGTTTGGGGCAAATCCTTGGTTATGTTTTTATTAACCCCTTCACTCCTGGATCAGTTGCTGCTGTGCTGGAACAAAGCCTTGCATCTTTACATCATGGATCAAAATTCAGGAATCACACTGGGGATACCTGGGGAGTCACAGTTATAGACTGGCCAAAGCTATCTTTAACATGTGAATCCAATCCCTCTCGTGGGAACCATTAACCCACCAATAGCCAGTTTACCCACAGTTCATAAGACCGGTCAAAAGGGCTGTCCGGTGGGCAGGGCGCATGGGTGAGGTTGCCGCCCATGCCACTTAGCATACCTGGGCTACACCCATAACATGGTGCCGCTGAGTCTGATTTCTGACCCAGAGGTGTCACTAGCCTGACATCTGTTGTGCATCAGTATGCCAGTTTTGTGTGCCAGAATACATTATGGGTCTCTGGTTCTTTTCATAACTGACACTCTCTTAGACAGGGAGATGCTAAATCAGCGAGACCCCTTTGAGGCTCTGTCATAAAAATACCCCCAGCTCATTCACCCATATCACAGCTGGATGTCCAAGTAATTCCTGCTTGGACTTACAAAAAATACCTCCTGCCTTGCATTTACAATCTGCAGTTTATACACACTTTATTAAAAACACCATGTTCTGTTCTTGTCATAACTGTAAAAATGATATGTACGTGCATGTAGTGGTTCACTGTATTTGTACCTCAAAAATCAGGTTTCTGGGTGCTTTCGTTCTAGAATTAGTATCTCTCATTGAAATGCCAGCTGCTAGACTGCCATCATGTGTCGGTTAGAGGGTATGGCAAGCAATGCATTTTTTCCTTTTAACCTGGCAGGCAGGGAATGGCCTGCAAATGGGGGATAAAAATGGCTGGGACAGGGCAACCACAGTAATGCATAGCAAATCAGTTTAACCCCTTACTCCCCACATCACACTCCTGTTTCTGTGGGACTTCCCCACCGGCACCAGGCTGCAGTGCAGAGAGCGCAGCAGCTTCCCCCGATCAGGCTCTAACCCTCTGTGGATCCACAGGCCTCCCGAGAACTCAGAGCACCTCATGTGAGGTAACACAAAATGGCCACCACATCTCTTCCACTGCCCTGCAGCCACTACGGACCGAGTAGACAGCGCTTTCTCCTCCCTCCACTCCTCTCCTCGTGGATCACCCAGGCAGCTGGAAGCGGGATTACTCCCCTTGGACTGCAGGCCACCCCCCCACCCCGAAACTCGGCTCACCGCAATGTAGGCCGCAAAAACAATATGTCCGCCACTCTCCCGTCAGACCTCTCAAACCCCTCAGTACAGCCTGCTGTCTCCCTGGACCTGAGCCATCACATCCCCAGGGATGTCACAGGTACCAGGCCGCCCTGTACCACTGCCCCACTCTTCAGGCTTAGCAGCAGTGCGCACTGCCTCTCCCTAGGCCTCTCAGTGCTCAGCCCTGGCCCTTTGTTACCAACTCAGCCTCCCACCTGTCTCCCGGCTGGTCACTCACTCCACCGCAATCAGTGGGTCAGTCCTTGCAGAAGTGAGGTATGTATGCGGTGGTATTATTTGGGAGGTATTGATTTACAACACATTGTGCTCTTGCTGTGCGTTGATGAGTTACTGTTGTTGCCTCGTGGTGGCTTGCAGCCTACACCTCAAATTTCAAAGTTGGACTTTGCTTCCGAGGAATCGGGGCAAGGTGTCAATATTCCCCTCAAAATGAAGCTGATGCTCTGTTCTTCCACCTCCTGTAGGTGATGGGCCTGTATCTTGAAATGTGTGACATAATTGCAGTGGATCAAGCAATGCCAGAGCAGGAGCTCACACTCTATGCGGCCATCTTGGAAACCGCTCACACGGAAGTCGAAAGTGTCAGTTTTTAAGGGGGGGGGGGGTTGCTTGAGTCTACTTTAATAGGTTTTTTTCTAATAATATATTTGATCACATATTTATACTGCAGTATAATACAATGTATTAACAATGTATTCAAAGCCTGAATAACGGTAAAACATACAGAAAGTATTACATAAATATGATAGCATTATCATAATGTATATGATACAGATTTTTCTCCAACGATCTTCCAATCTCAATCACGAGAAGTAGTTTCAGGGGACTGGGAGGGCTTCGTGTTATGCTATATAATGCTTGAACCCTGAAAATGAAATGCTGACCGTAACATACAGTATTCATTGCTGTTGGAGCCAAGCAACAAATGACTGAAGTATGTTTGTGGCCCTTCTAGGCCTGAATGTGTAGAAAAGGTTATATTAGTGCATCTTAACAATATTAACTGGCAGGTCTAGCCCAATTGGAAAATAAAAGGTGCTTAGCCAAGCCAAAGGAATTTAAGCCAGTCCCAAGGCGAAGGTAATTCACTGTGTTATCATCCAAAATGTATCAGCCTACTTTTGTGATCATAACATGAAATAGTTCTTGGGAATCAAAGCCTTATAGACAGTAATTTTGATCGAAAAGCTGAACACTTGGAAAAAATAATGAGGCTTTTACACAGGTCAGAGGGAACTTTTTATATTGACTAAAAAATGGTCCTTAGACTCAGGAGAGGTTTAGTTACAGTGAGTGTATTAGATTATCATATAAAAAAGGATTCGAAGAAGGCTTTTGCCAAAATAACTTTCCCCATCTTTTTTTTTGTGGCAGAAAATTCCTGAAATGAAACATAAATATTAGTCTTTCAAAATATACTTTTTGAATGCTCCTTTATAAAAAAAATTAAATAAATTGGACTGCGATATAGGCCTAAATATACCTTTTATATTAATAAAAAACAGCATTGACTTAATATATATATGTGTGTGTATATATATATATATATATACAGTATATATATATATATATATATATATATATATATATTATATACAGCTCAACCACGTTATAGCACAATTTGCTATAACGCAGTTTGAGCGTGGACCCCGAATTTAAAAAAAAAAAGTTGGTTTTTTTTGCACACACTCACAGCACACTGCACACTCACAGCACACTGCATACACACACAGCACACTGCACACACTCACAGCACACACTCACAGCACACTGCACACACTCAGCACACTGCATACACACACTGCATACTCTCATAGCACACTGCATACACTCACAGCACACTGCAAACTCACAGCACACTGCACACACTCACAACACACACTCACAGCACACACTCACTGCACACACTCACTGCACACTGCACACACAGCACACACCACACACTCACAGCCCTCCCCCTCCTTACCTTTGGTGTCGGCTGCTGAGATCGGAGCGGGGCTGGCGGGGTTCGGAGCGGGGCTGGCATCGGAGCGGGGCTGGCATCAGAGCGGGGCTGGCGAGGGGTGATTGGAGTGGGGCTGGTGGGGGTGATCGGAGCGGGGCTTGCGGGGGGGGGGGGGTCGGAGCAGAGCTGGCGGGGGGGAAGTGAGGCTGCTTATTGAAGTACGGTGGCTGCTGGGGGAAGTGCCAGGGGAATTACGGTGGCTGCTTGGGGACGTGTAGGGCTGCCGGCGCCTCACTCCACCTCTTCCTCCCTCCACCTCTTCCTCCCTCCTCCCCCCCCGAAAGGGCACGCGGCGGCCATTTTAAAAAAAAATAGCGCGACCCCGGTTATAGCGTGGTTGAATCTGGTGGCCACTGAGGACCGCGCTATAACGGGGTTGAGCTGCATATAGTGTGTGTGTGTATATATATATATATATATATATATATATATATATATATATATATATATATATATATATATATATATATATATAAAAAGAACACTGACAATTGAAAACTCACAAACATCCGAAATTTTCAAGCATGTTATGAGAGAACTCATGCCCTAATAGATCATTAAGAAGCTGCTTTGGTCAAGCTATTTAGCCCTGTTGGATCACCTCCTCACGAACTCTCCCAATGCGTATTGCACTTTAGGGAGTCCTCCGGCAACTGCAGCAAGTATACAGCGTTCCAGACAGGAAAGGTTCCCGGTACTCAGGGCAGAGTAACACTTTCTCCAGTGTTGGAGAATAGAGTCAGTGTGGAGTTTCTATTCTCTGCCACATGAATTGCGGGACACTAGACGCACTGTCTGGAGCTGGGAAGCTTGTTGCTGTTACCGAGGTGCCGGGAATACAGAGGAGCCCTGCGGCAGCCCCAATTCATCCTAGATTATTTATTCAAAGGCTTATCACAGCGGAGACGTGATCCATCACCCGCACAGCTGATACTGGACCTGTTCTTCAACTGGTGATGCCAAATCCACAGATATCGTCTAACTGAATGTGACTTTTATCCATCATCTGAGTGCAAGTCCTGTTGACTTAACTCTTTTATCCTTAATAAATTGCGTAACAGTATTATGCTATGGAGCTGGCGCTTCTTTTTTCTTTTCTTTTTAGGTATCTAGTGTGATCAGGCTTAGCTCACTTAGAAGCAGCAGCCTACACCATAAGGGACTGTTTTCCGGATCTGGACTTCACTTATTTATTTTCACACTGGGACTGCTCCTAATCCTCAACAATACGTTGTTTTATTAATTAATTTTTTCAGCCCTCCTAGTGTCCATCCTTTATCAGCGTTTTATGTGAGCGTTTTGGACTACAATTCTTCCTCTGCCTCAAGCACTTTATAACGTGCTCATCTTCTTCACCGAACACCATTTTGGAACGATGCACTTGATAAGGTCATCCTGCTGTCATCAATTCCCAAGAATATTTATTACGTTATCAAATAATTGTTAAATGTAATAATCTACTGTGACAGACCTATAATTGCTCAAATTTTTATGATAATGTAGTGACATTTTTGCAAGATATGATGAAAAATAAAAGGGGTCCCATATTTTCTCAACACAGTGTGTATGTGTGTATATATATATATATATATATATATATATATATATATATATATATATATATATATATATGTACACGCATATATATACACTCACTCATGAAATTAATTAGCATGTTACATACTGTATATGAAAAGCTTCATGAATACAGATTTCGTTCTCATTTTGGCTCAGACTCAGTAAACTGTTGAGCTGCCTAATGTAACGTTACGTAAGTTAACGTCACATTAATAGTAACGCTCTATTCACTTTAGTTGGTAACATAACATTAAGCTATGCTTTCTCCCATAAAGAGCATTGTGTTAACTACTTTTATAATGGAGTGATAATAAGGTGCAAATAAGGCATTACCATATCATCCCCTAGTCTCTAACTCTGTTAAGGTTAATGAGGGGAATAACGTTATTGAAGTCGTAGCTGAACCTGGCATTACTCCTATACAGACCCTGAAATTTAGCTTTTGCAGTGTCGGAATGGGTGTAACGCCAGAGGTAGGTGTGATTGAAATAACATAGTGTTATTTCCCGGTATTCTTTCACTCTCCTCTACAGCGAAATCCCTATTTCAGAGTCGGAATAGGCATAATGCCAAGACTTGCATAACAACATGTTGTTTGAAGTTAATTCTGCCATAACGGGATGTTAAGCCTATGCTAATGAGCTCAGTTATAGCTGTTATTTTTCCATATCATTTTGAATACAGTAATTGTACGACATTAACTCATCATAATGTTGTTTCTAATTTAAGTAATGTAATTTAAGTAATGTCACGTTACGTGCCCTTATTTAAAGAAATGGAGTGAATCCCCTATTTTGTTTTTATTGTGTTACCTTTTTTTCATTTCTCTGTCATTTTATCCATAATAAGACCATTAAGATGACTGGTTCGGGTTTGGCCTTTTCTACATCTGTTCTTTATTTGATGGTTATACTGTACTGTACTTAAGAAAACAGAAAGGAACAGGATCTGCTTTATTTATCCAAAGAACACATGCTATCACAGTTTGATGCATGAGTACTTTATTTACCTCCCATTTCTGTGTGTACAGTATATTCCCCGGGAGTTAGTAAAAATACATCGTTTTGAGCAGAAATTAAACATTTATTACTAAACTGAATTTTAAAATTGATATTGACAAACCACTTCACACATTGAGTAGGTATCAAGAAATGACTTGAAGGGAACTGAGTCAGCTTATAATAAAACAATAAGTTACATAGCTCAGAATTAGGTGTTACTCATTACCGTGACTACACCCTTCTTTCTTTCTGAAGTGAGTTGTACAGATGCAAACCAAACCCTCAATGTTTATGAAATATTGCTAAGGTAGTCTGGGCATACGTGTGTGTATATATATATATGTGTATATATATCTATATAATGGAAATATTACTGTATGCTCATCTGCATGTCTAAGACAGGTCTGCAACCCCGCCTTTCACCATTATCACCCAGCATACAGCACTTCCACTGCAGCAAGGGATTCTGGGAAATGACATGCAAATGAGCACACAGTGCCACTTTTTGCTTCAAAACCATTTAAAACATGTTCCCTGTAGGCTTAAGCTTGCTGCATGGTCACAGCTTTAAGCACAGCCAGGGTTAAGATGCATAGCCAGTAAACCCACCCACAGACAGCTATTTCGACCTTAATGGGTCTCATCAGTGTGGGGTTGGTTACACTGGCTATATAAAAAGTAAGCAATGAAGATGGGTTTTACCATACTTCGTTAAGTTATGGTGAGTAAAAAAGTGACAAAAACCCTCCACAGCAAAGCATATAGCAAATGGAAATATTACTGTATGCTCATCTGCATGTCTTAGACAGGTCTGCAACCCCGCCTTTCACCATAATCACCCAGCATACAGCACTTAGTTAAGTTATGGTGCATGTCATTTGCATGTCATTTCCCAGAATCCCTTGCTGCAGTGTAAGTACTGTATGCTGGGTGATAATCGAGGCCTTCATCCAGCAGTTGATCGACTAGGCTGAAGATGTGTGTGTGTATATTTACATATATTTACCATACATATTTTAAGTTATGGTGAGTAAAAAAGTGACAAAAACCCTCCACAGCAAAGCATATAGCAAATGGAAATATTACTGTATGCTCATCTGCATGTCTTAGACAGGTCTGCAACCCCGCCTTTCTCGATTATCACCCAGCATACAGTACTTACACTGCAGCAAGGGATTCTGGGAAATGACATGCAAATGACATGCACCATAACTTAACTAAGTGCTGTATGCTGGGTGATTATGGTGAAAGGCGGGGTTGCAGACCTGTCTAAGACATGCAGATGAGCATACAGTAATATTTCCATTTGCTATATGCTTTGCTGTGGAGGGTTTTTGTCACTTTTTTACTCACCATAACTTAAAATATGTATGGTAAATATATGTAAATATACACACACACATCTTCAGCCTAGTCGATCAACTGCTGGATGAAGGCCTCCCCAATGATCTTCCAGGTACTGCGGTTGGAAGTCTCCCTTCTCCACGTTGCTGCAACAAATTTTCTGATTTCATCCTCCCATCTTACTTTAGGTCGTCGTGGTTTCGGCCTTTTACTCTCTCTTGGAATCCAGTCAAGTACCATATTTCTCCAACAATGGACATTTGTTAATGCGAAATGTCCCGCCCATGGCTATTTTAATTTCTTCACCCTTGTGATGATCTGTGATGACCAGACTTTTTTGTTTGGTTTCATACCCATTCATTCTTTTTCCTGTGTAGCCGGGTCCCCTTACCTCCTGGTCCGTGGGGTGGGGCGACTGCTGTAGAGCTGTCCGGGTGCTGCCAGAGCTACGGGCAGACCTGGCTCGGAGCAGGGAAACGTGGCGGCATAGGTAGCGCGGCGACCGGGTCGTCAGAGATCCGAGGCGTACCCGGCATGCGGGCGCCGCCATGTTTGAATGCGCGCGTGCGCATACGCATTACGAACTTCATGCATGCGCAGTTGATATGGTGTGCGGCAGCCATCAGAGGCAGGCTCCGCAAGGGGACTACATATCCCAGCATGCTCTCAGAGGCAGGACATGTGGAACAGGACAGCCAGTAGGGCATCTGGATCCACAGAGAGGGCACAAAGAGATTTGGCGTGAATAGGGGAACCACGCCAGTCAGGAGCAGGACGCAGAGGAGAGAGGTAGTGTCCCAGGTGCTAGTAGCCCTGGGACTAGGCCAGATTTCCCCTTTAGGCCCCTGCTAGTCACCGACTCATGGTAATGCCAGCATCTGATTAGAGAAGACCCTTTCATCTAAGGACACCCACTTTAGTGCTCTGTAGTGCTGTTGCATCCATGGACTTAGCCACGCAGGGATATGGGGCCTGGGGTCTGGGATCAGACCTCACGGCCACCATAGACACTAATAGGGACACACTCCAGCCGGAGCACCCTCAGAGGCGGACGCCTTCGTGGAAGGAGCGGATAGATCATGTCGTGGGCACACTCTGCGGTCTGATAGAACCACTCTTCAGTTTGGCCTGGTCTGGCCTAAAACCAGGAAGGTACCCAACGTGCACCACCAGCCATACACAGGGTGGTGCTACTCATCACACTTCAGGCATACTGTAGTGGAAGGTTTCCTTGTAATATTGTCTTGATTTTTCCAAATTCGCTGCATCCCATCTTCATTCTCCTATTGGTTTAATTCAAAATGTTCCCATCCAGTGTTATTTGCAGGCCAATGTAAACATAGTCTTCTACTTCTTCTATTTCTATTCCTTTTATTTCAATCTTTGCCGATTTGACACATTAGTGGAACACCACTTTAGATTTGCTGAGATTCATATGGAGGCTGAATAATAATGAACACTTTCTTACTTGCTTTCGGCGAGTAAAAAATGTGAATTTGACAAAAGAAAACCAAATCCGTTATTCTATAGAAATCATCTATGCATAAGAAAAGTAATTTGGATAAAATGTAGACTTCACTTTTATCTCAGAAATAAGATAAATAATTTTCATAACTTTCAGAAGAATATCAGTCCGAGTCACACAAAGGCCAGACTGCACTGATATTTTGTAAACCATTTGTAATGTTGCTCACCATTGGCTGCTGCTGCCACATACAGTGATATTGATGATGTGAGTTTCATCATTACACCTCAGTGTCAGCACTGAACTTTGTAACATTATGGCAGTTTATGTAAAACATTGAAAATCTAAAAATGTATGACTATATTTGTTTATTGATATAAAATATTTGTTAATTAATTTAATCAGTGTAGTATAATGTACATCTCAGTACTCATCACTGATGCAATCCATCCATCAAACTAAATGCTGAAGCCCAGATGCCCCAAGCTCAGGGAAAATATCGTCAGGTTACCTAAATAAGTAACAAACGTTCTTTTGCCTGAGTTTAACATATATCCACAAAGGTAAATATTTACAAACAGAACGGCCGTTATATATTTCATTAGCACGTGCTTAACGTCAGGTTAAATTAGCACAGACTTGCTTTAAGTAAATTAGCACTTTGCTTTAACTTCAAATAAGCTGGTGTTAAGCACGTCTTATTTAAAGGTAACCTATATTTCAGGAGGTAACTCCAACTTTAGGTATGACCTAAACTACAGTAACATTAATTCCCTGTGTTCAGAAACACACCCAAAAATACTGTAGTCCATGGAATTATAATACAATAAGTGCAATAAAGTCAGATAACAGGACAGGAAATCCCATGGAGTTTACCATCTACCTCTTCTCCTGTTTTGCCTTTGTTGTTTTGTTTAAAGGAGCATTTCCCTTAAAAAAACAAAAAACAAAACAAAAAAGTGTTTATCCCTACGTGGGAAAAGGGGGTCTCCTGAGCTGAACTGTGTTAATTTCAGCTCCGGAGATCCCCTGCTCCCCAAAATATTTACCTCTAACGGTGATGCCGGTATCAAAAACAGGTACTGTTTTTATTTATTTATTTATAAAAATCTTTTACCAGGAAGTAATACATTGAGAGTTACCTCTCATTTTCAAGTATGTCCTGGGCACAGAGTTATAAAAAATACATGGTTACAGAGGTTATACAGTGAATTCGCAGACATTTCATGGACAGATAGAGTTGGAAAATTGGGTACAAGGGATAAAGGGCTTATGAGTTTCAGATTGAAATAGAGCAGCTTTAGCATCACCGAACATCAGTGAACGGCAGCAAACGGCTCACACCCTTTAGCTGCGCCAAAGGCTGTCCGCCTTTGGGGCAACGCAGATGTACACTGGGGTGGTTGAGATTGACACTGCTGCAGCTGTGAACAAAAAGATCTTTGTGTCCTTTTGGCTCATTAACATTCCAGTGGTGGGGGTTGATGTTCCACAAAGTACAAGCACATGTTAACCCTTAGCACGCTGGTCCTGTGTAGAGGGGAGCAGTTCTTGGGGAGCCCCATCAGGCTGTCCGCCTTTGGGGAAGTGCAGATGTACACTGGGGTGGTTGAGATTGAATCTGCTGTGTCACGTGGGCCATTAGGAAGCCACAAGGGATGAAGTTGAAATGAACGCGGTTCAAACAAGATGGAAAATGCCACTTTCATCCAATTATCCTGCCATTATTAGCCAAAGAGATTCATCGGAAAAACATTAGTTACCAGGTAAGATTTTGAATTACACAAACCCTACGAAAATAGAAATGTTGCAGAGGAAGCAAACAAGGGAAACTTTTACTCTAGGGATTATTGAATCTTTCAAAGGAAGCCACGTTAATAAGCTAAAGGTTATGTCTCAAGTGTTGCAAATTGGAGCATTGCACCAGAAATAGCTGCAGACTGCATCGTTGTGACTTTGCGTTATTATAATTGATTGCCTAATATATTGTTTCACAGTTTAGTTTGAACTCTCTAAACTTTCTACATCAAACTGGCTTCATTTCTTTTGATAACATTCTTCAGTGTAATCAGAAACTGGTCACATGTCTTGCGTCTTATGTGGTTTAATGGAGAAGACATTTTATTGGCCTCTTGAATGGCGAGCCTTTCTTCTTTTTTCATGGTTTGGTTATCTGCCTGGCGGGGATGTTTGTCTGGGGTGAATTAAAAACGACTTTCTGCCCCTCTGTTTATCTAGACT
Organism: Ascaphus truei; assembly: GCF_040206685.1. Taxonomy (NCBI): domain Eukaryota; kingdom Metazoa; phylum Chordata; class Amphibia; order Anura; family Ascaphidae; genus Ascaphus; species Ascaphus truei. Next base: position 41,934,257 of record NC_134485.1, on the reverse strand, counting down.
CAATGTTTATTTATTTATTTATTTATTTATAAAATATTTTACCAGGAAGTAATACATTGAGAGTTACCTCTCGTTTTCAAGTATGTCCTGGGCACAGAGTAAAACAAATAATACATGGTTACAAATACAGTTACATAAATGAACAAGGTATACATTTATATACAAGACATTGCATGAACAGTTAAAGAAAATTTATATTATGAGCGTATGAAACAGTTACAGACCAGATTAAAGTGTGAGACAGCCTTAGATTTGAAAGAACTTAAGCTGGTGGTGGATATGAGAGTCTCTGGTAGGTTGTTCCAGTTTTGGGGTGCACGGAAGGAGAAGGAGGAACGTCCGGATACTTTGTTGAGTCTTGGGACCATGAATAGTCTTTTGGAGTCTGATCTCAGGTGATAGGTACTGCATGTGGTAGGGGTGAGGAGCTTGTTCAGGTAGCTGGGTAGCTTGCCCAGAAAGTATTTGAGGGTGAGACAGGAAAGGTGAACTTTGCGCCTAGACTCTAGTGATGACCAATCTAGTTCTTTGAGCATTTCGCAGTGATGTGTGTTGTAGTTGCATTGGAGAACAAAACGACAAATTGAATTGTAGAGGGTGTCAAGTTTGTTAAGGTGGGTTTGAGGAGCCGAGCCATATACTATGTCTCCATAGTCAATAATTGGCATTAGCATCTGCTGTGCAATACGCTTTCTGACCAGGAGACTTAGGGAGGATTTGTTCCTGTAAAGTACCCCTAGTTTGGCATAGGTCTTGGTTGTCAGGGTATCAATGTGCATCCCGAATGTTAAGTGGGAGTCAAACCATAAGCCCAGGTATTTAAAACTAGTGACAGGTGTTAGGGTGGTTTTAGCGTTGGTTCTAATCAGGAGCTCAGTCACTGGAAGCTTTACAAATTTAGTCTTGGTCCCAAATACCATTGTTACAGTCTTGTCAGTGTTTAAAAACAGTTTGTTTTGGGAAATCCAGTTTTCGAGTCTCAAAAAGTCAGACTGAAGTATGTGTTGAAGGTCAGAGAGGCTATGGCTGTGTGCATACAGGATTGTGTCATCTGCATACATGTGTATTGAGGCTTCCTTACAAGCTGTGGGAAGATCATTAATGAACACTGAGAAGAGTAGGGGCCCCAGAACAGAGCCTTGCGGGACACCACAAGTGATATCCAGGGGGTTGGAGTTAGAGCCTGAGATGGACACATGTTGGGATCTTCCTGATAGGTAGGACTGAAACCAGTTTAAAGCATGTTTCCCTATTCCAGAGCTCTGGAGTTTGTTAAGCAGGATAGCATGATCAACTGTGTCAAAAGCCTTTGCAAAATCTAGGAATACTGCACCAGTGAGTTGTCCCCGTTCCATTCCACACTGGATTTCATTGCAAACTTTTAGCAGGGTAGTTACGGTGGAGTGTTTGGGACGAAACCCAGACTGGAATTGGCTAGGGAAATTTGTCTTGGTGTAGAAATCGCTTAATTGGGAGTGGACACATGTTTCCATAACTTTGGATAGAATTGGGAGAAGTGAGATTGGCCTGTAGTTTGAGACAGTGTTTTTGTCCCCACTTTTGAAGATTGGGACAACTCTGGCAGTTTTCCAGGTCTTAGGGATATGGCCTGCAGACAGGATAGAGTTGACTATGGACGCAATTGGTTTGGCAATGGCTGGGGCACCAAGTCGTAGGAACCTAGATTGTAGTAAGTCGGGTCCACATTGGCTGCTTAGTTTTAGTTTGAGGAGCGCTTGTGTAATCTCCTCTTCAGATACTGGGCTAAATTGAAAATTGTGGGCAGTGTTGGGAGGGGGTGGGACTATAGGGGTACTCCCAGGATGAGATTCAGGTTTGGGGTTTGTGCTGCGTTTCGCTAATAAGTTAGTGGCACACCCCACAAAGTAATCATTGAATGCATTTGCAATGTCAGTGGGGTTTGTCAGAGTAATATCCCCCTTAGTGATATTACTTGGTTGTTGATGGTTAGGAGGCTGGAATATATTGTTGATAACCTTCCAGAAATTAGCTGGGTTTGATGTATTCTGGAGGAGATTGTCAGAGTAATATTGTGCTTTTGCATGCCTTGTTTGCCTTGTGCACACGTTCCGCAGGCATCTGTAGTGATTGAGATCCTTGGTAGTGCCAGTTACTTTGTAGCTTTTCCACAAGGCATCCCTGAACTGGTAGAGTGCTATAAGGTCAGGTGTAACCCATGGAAGGTGGGCCCCCCGTACCCTTATTTTGCGTAGTGGAGCATGGGTATCTCAGAGTTTTAAGAACTCGGATTGGAAATAGTCGAGCGCAGAGTCAGGGTCGGGGATTAAATCGATTCTGTGCCATGGGCAGTTGGTAATGGTCCACCTTCATCAAATGCATGTCTGTAAAATACCTTACAGTGGATTTGTAAAGCTGTAGTCCCACTTAGTTGGACCTGCTTTTTTTTTTTTTTTTAATTTACAATTTATGTTTGCTTCCCTTATCTATCTTCATTACTTGCTTTACTCTGAAACCCTCTCACAGACCGGGATTTCATACCAAGAGACGGGCGGAACTGTCAAAATCCATTTTGCGGAATCACCCGAGCTTTCCATTCAAAATTTGTCCCGCGGCGAAAAATCTGGCGACGGATAGTTCCAGTTTCAATCCGTGCGGATGAATCCAAAACCGCCATTGGATGCAATCCGCCAGTGGATTTTAAAATTCCAATCTGCGTATTCGCGTGGGTTGCTGAATCCAGGGATAGGATTGGTAAAATCCACCGGCGGATTGTCGGTGATTAAAAAAAAAAATCCGGAAAAGACGAATCACCCTTTTTGAGACTGATTGGTGAAAATCTGCAGACCAAAGGAACCGGACGATCCGTGTCAGATCCAAAGCTGCAAAAAAAATCACCCATCTCTAATCACACGCAGATGCAGCAGTAACTGCTCTTGACTTGAATGGTACTGTAGTTAACGCCGGATAAAATGTGATACCTACAATCTGCCTTATAGTTTTCTGTGCTTAAGAAATAATGATGCAATAAATGCTCTTAACTTTACCCTACTCACACTTACGTGTGCCGCAAACATGTGTACGCAGATATGAGCTTTACATGTTCCGAAAGGCAGAAAGTACCTTTCAACTCTGAGTCCGTTAAAAAAAAAAAAATGTACAAAGTGAAATCTAGATTCAGAAATATACTTTGCTTATCTCACTTAAAGTTCAGATGACTGGTAGTTTTAAAGATGGCTGACTCCAAGATCCAATTTCGCAATAGCCATGATAATTGCTGCAGTAATAAATGAGAGTTTACATTTTACAGTGCTGAGAAACTGAATTTATAAAAAACAAAAATGCATAAATAATGCATTACGTACAGAGAGTGTTTTTTCTAAGAGTGGTGACTTTTTTTTATCAGGGGGGTAGAAGAGACGAATGGGTACTTTAAAACCTAGAAATAGGGAGGGGCCTCACAGCTGAGCTGCATCACGCTGCTGGAACCGAAAAAAGATTTTTCCGTCTACTTCTTTGAGAAGCTCGCAGGAATATCTGCCATCCAAATTGTTGCCGTTGGCTATTGCTGTGCACCTACTTTATAAGGAATTTTAAGTCCGACGTCTCCAAACAAGATTTGAAAGGATCCGTTATACAATACCCAAGCAACTCTGCAAAGAACAACTACATACTGGCAGCTCCTGCAATTCACCCCTTCAATGTCAGAGGGACAATTGTCTGATTGAACCCTTCTATGCAGGGAGAGGCCTGCAGAGTGTGGGTTGGCTCTGCAATATATTGCAGGCCCCTCTAACTGAAGAGGTAAACCCAGACATCTGGATTTATACACTAGCACGCTATTTAGTTGAGGTTATTTGAACGTACAGACCCCTGTAGCACTGAAGCGGTTAATACAGACAAGGAGCTTTATATAATACAGCAAGATATTTATTTTGGGATATTTTAGGGACGTTGCCAAAAAAGCATACCGTAGGCTCATTCGGCTACATTTAATAAGAAGAAGAAAAATCTCTCTCCTTTTTTTTTTTTCTTTCTCAAAAGTCACAAGAAGAGTTTTTGCTGTGAGAATGAATCAGATTCACTCCGGACAACTCCACATTCCTAGTCATCATTCTATTAAGCAGCCACGATTTCATCTCTGGTTGATGGGCAGAGAAAGTGGGCAGCTTGCCAGGTAGACGTTACCATGACTCCCAACCCCCAAAGGTGATGCGTTTTTTTTTTCTCCAGCTAATTTAATGAAGAGTGGGCTGAGCTGTGGGCATACAGTACGCCAGACAATAGCTGCCTTCGCAATATCAGCAGAATGCTTTATGGGAATGCACTCCCCACTTGGCAGAGGATCATGTGACCTTACGGCTGTGATTCTGTGCTGGTGCCAAGGGGACTTGGAAAGCAGCACCCGTGGGGACTTCTTTTTTTTTTTTTTTTCCTCCCCTGTTTTCTTACATGTCTCAGAAAATGGCGGATCTTAATACTTGACTTTAGCCAGACTCAGCAAGCGATTCAGCTTTGAAGCACAACTTCGTCTTTATTCTGGCTTTCCTGGCAGACCACCAGGAGGCTGTCCCTTTCACGCCTGATAAATTTTGCTGCTTATCTCCATACAGAAAAAAAAAAGACAATATAAACAATATTAATGACTAATAACCATTTTTTTTAAGGGGACCTGCAGTTCATTGCTGATGTGATCGAATCTTCCTCCTGCTTGCAGAATATGAACTTTTTTTTCTTCTTCTTTGGTGTCGTAATGAACAGGCGTTTGAACCGGGCAATCGGGGTGACAGCATTGAGCATGAGATCATTGCTGCACGGTGCAGCATACTGGCACCCTGCCTCTTTCACCCCTTTGCTCCAGCAGCTTTGTGCCTTCCCCGTTTCTAAAATCAGCGCAGACTCGATGAATTTCCTGGGCTCTCCCACCTCCACGGCTGGGCACACCGTTGCGGCTAGGATTGGTGCAGCGTTTGCGCAGTGCTGTGTGCCTGGAATCCTGAGAAGAACATAGGCGGGAGAGGGGGTGGGGGGGGAAGCAGCATGCATCACGGTCCCGTTTCCGAAGTAACCCCCCCGTAGAGACACATCTGAGTTTTATACTGTTTGTTGCAAAAGTGAATCTTCTGGGGGGGTGGGGGGAGAGGGGGAATAGCTGGCAAGTTTACATACCTGTACCAAGACATCAAGACGTGGTTTCTCAAATCTTGAAAGTGTTTAACTTTTCTTTTAAAGTGACCTTGTTTCATTGTAAGGGGCAATACTTTGCGCAGACGGATAACATATTTTTCCGAAGCAGGTATAGCATTTTATTTGATCTTTTCATTCCGTTAGTTTTTTTTTTTTATATACTAGGTTGATTGCTACCCCCATGTGCTTTGTATACTGTCTTGAATCTTGTACTGCTGACCCGTACAGCGTTGGGACCCACATAAAGTAACTTACGTGTATATGCTAGTAGTTTATCCAAAGTATGAGGTGTTTGAATTGCATTTATTTTACCGGGGAGTAAAAATGATGATGATATTTTGAGTATTTTTTTATATATATATATATATATATATATATATATATATATATATATATATATATATATATATATATCGGTCCAACTTCCAAAAAAGTTTCTAAGCAAAGAGTTTTCGTTTCTAAACTAAATTGAATAACAGATATACTGTATGTCAGGTTCAAATTGAAATTATTAGTTGCTATATTTTATTTAATATATTTGAAAGTCAACATGAGACTCCTAAATAAAAGTAAAGTTATTACAGGTGTTGTCAGTTTATATTTCATTTAGCTAGCATACCATTTGCAGGAAAGTTGTAAAGGAAGCAATTTTAAGGGATTGAAAACACCCATTCATCATATTAATTTTAAGCCGTATAAGCAAAGTTCTCTTCAGTTTGCGCGTCTGTATACTGTATGATATTTTTTTATAACTCTTTCAGTTGACGTATGAGAAATACGTTGACAAATGGTTAACAACATTTCTTGGTAACTCTTCTGCCATATGATAATAAAGTAGCTTGTATATTTAATATATATGTATTCTTTATGTGCAGCAAGATTTAGATTACATGGTTTTACAAACATGAAGGAACGTGTTGTTTTTTATATTATATTTTTTAGTTTCATTTACGAGGCAGAAAAGTATAAACACGTTGAAATCGTGTTTTGCATGCTCTGCGCGACGTGATGTTATATGGCACTAGTTTTACTAAATAAGACGAGACGCATTGTTATTTTAAAAAGATTGGATTACTGTATGAGTAATTGTAAAAGTTTTTTTAATTTTTTTATTTAAATGTGCTGAAAATGCATATAAATATTTGTTGTATCTAAATGTGTGGAAATCTGACCACATTCATTTGTTTAAAACATTTGGCACATTATGATATAAAATAGGAGTGGCTAATTCCAGTCCTCAAAAACTACCAACAGGACAGGTTTTCAGGATATGCCTGCTTCAGATTGAGCCACCTGTGCTGAAGCAGGCATATCCTGAAAACCGGTCCCGTTTGGAGCCCTTGAGGACTGGAGTTGCCCACCCCTGATATAGACCCTTTTGCCCGCTGTGTTTTCTTGGAATTTGCCAAAATAAAGTTTGTGGGTGAGTTTGCCGGATGTATCCTAAATGTTTTTGAAACATCAATTGCTAGCATTTTTGAAGTAGATTTGTATTATACCAACTAATTATTCACCTCGACAAATATTCCAATAGTAATCATATTTTGAGTCGCTCATCGTGCCTATTTGCCACGCAACTGGCTGTGTTAGCAGAACATGAACAGGTCACAGTTGTTATGATATGTTATTTTTCAGATTGCGTCATTTGTTTATGTGGAATATAATTACATTCTGTATGCGTACCTAGAAAGCACAACGTCTCTAAACCGTTGGAACTGGGAATGCTTTCTGCGCAGCATAAAAAGCACACTTTTACATTTTGTTTTATTATCATTATAAACCAGAACTTTAAATGATCCAATAATGATCAGGTGTTGGTCTTGGAACCGGTGTGGAGTTTCAGCGTTTCCATGAAACATGTTACATTGTAGGCAGATCTCTGGGCTTGAAATGTTTATATACGAGGACATGTCCTGAGTTACATTACCGAAGTGGTTGTGTGGAGTACTCATCTCGGCAGTGGCCTTACAATAACTGTAAGGATTGTGTTTTTTTTTTTGCTTTACAAGATACATACACGTTGTTTTCATTGTCCTGAAGCAATATATTTGAACATTAACATATTGTTTTCTCGTCATTTTAGTGCGTCAAAAAGATCTCAGACTCGAGTGAAATGGAAAAAGAAGATACCTTCTGCTCTGGATACCGACCAAGGTAATGACTTTATTTAATCTTTCAAACAGCTTTTTAAGATGTAAATATTGAGAAAAAAAAATTCCTCTGTTTGCGGCAATATCTATTCATCTAAAAATGAACACAAACCAATGTGAATATCTGATTTTAGAAGCTGTTTTTTGAATTAGCAATTCATAAGTCTAGTGTTGCCAACATATTTCCTATTTGTTGACAAGTGTATAAATACTGTATTTATCGTGTTTGCATTCATTTTGCAATTTTTAAGAATATTGGAATTAATGGGTAGTTTGTGTCAGCTTTCAGAGAGCCTTGTCAGTTTTCAGCAGCTTTTAAGCCCCAAAATAATCTTTTAGTATTCATATTTATACTGTGCTACGTTTCTATTGGAATTGATATGTTCCAATGCGGAGATTAAACACTGAAGTTGTTCGTCACAGTATTTCTCCTGATTACAGAAATGCCTATGCCATAGAGATATATAACTGAAATATTGGAGATCGTGTGACCGCTTATCATCCGCGCAATAGGTGTATTCTAAATGTTTCGTTTTACACATTTCCTGCAACATAACTAAAATTGTGCAGCAAAAAATATATTGATGTCAAAATCATCAGTGAAAAATAAATAACTAAATAACGTTGGTTTATGTTGAACACAATACGCTCAAAAATATATTTAATTTTTTTTAAATGTGGACAGGCCAAAATAGTTTATCCAAGTTTACATTCAATGTGTGTTCCATATAGTTCAGCCCTTTTTACTGACTACACTAATTACAGTCCTTTTTGTAAATACTTTAAACGGCTGTGTGTTACATTCAATGGTCCGCAAGTCCTGGATTTGAACAGAAACCAAACAAATGTCACTTTTTTTTTAAACGTATGTAAGTAATGCAATGGCGTTTTCATTGCCATGGAAAGCAGTAAGGGGGGGTGTCGTTTGTTGCTGTTTGTTACTTACCAGTAAGAGCTATTTTTGTGTTTTATGCATGGATATGAACTTTAGTAAAATGGAGGCAAGTCTTTAGTTGAATTAACTCAGAACCAACTCTCTTTAACTAACTTATTTATTTTCCGAGATCAAGTGAATTTGTCTTCATAGCAATAAAAAAAAAATCATTTTATAATTAACACATCTTTTTGCCTTCCATTCAGTTTTTTTAGCAGGTGTTTTTGCTTTCAGATTTATTGTCTTCTATTAAACTTTGTGCGTTTTAGGGAAACGTATAGCAATATGACCTTTCACAGTGTATTCTAAACCGCACCACTTAGCTTTCAATTGTGTTTCATATGTATTTCCAAAGCTAGATCAGAGTTTGCTTCATGTCAAATATTGTATTCTTTGTCTACAGCAGATATTTTTTTATCTCATGTTTGTTACCTACTGACATAAACCCGTAGATCCGATCTTGTGGTGAATTGTTCTGCTCAAGCTCGCTTCTACGGGTCTGTTTCATTATGGTTCTAGGACTACATTCTACTGTATGTGCCAATATAATCATTTGTTTTGGGGGAAGGTGCAAACTGTGGACAGTATTCGAAATATCTTTTTACTTTTGGTTGGCGTGCTGGAATCTAGTCAGTAATCGTGGCACAAATCTGTTATATGCTATGAATTTCAGCCAATGTGGGATTGTAAACGATTGTCTTTAAATATTTCTAAGTAGAAAAGAAAGACAAGTTGTTACAATAAAAATGTATTTTTATATTTAACAATGACAACATCTATGTTTTCTTAGAGATCAATATTTCAGCATTTTTGATTGCGTTGTATCTTTACATTCACACATGGAAGTGAATATATGGAGTCATTAAGATAGAAATATTAATTATTGCATTAGTTTAAAGCAGCAATCCAGTCCATCAGGTTTAAAATACATGTTTCTTTTTTTGTAATGTTTCAATTTTCTAAGGTTTGTTATGCTTTGAGCAGTGATTATTCTTATGATATAGCACTCTACCGATATCTACTGTTGTAGGCCTCAGAGAAAATGGCCGCCTTTTCCTCACACATAATGGCTACTTGTGTGCTTAAATACATGTTTGATTTCTAAGGAGAATTAGAATTTAATTTTAATAATGCTGTATATTTAAAAGAATGGTCACGTTGCCTGTTTTTTCTCAAAGTATATTAAGCAGGATTGCTGCTTTAGCACATCTATTATATGTAAAACCAAAGATGCCATTACATTGATATTTCAGCTATATTAACAGAACTATCTAGCAGTTTGACACCTTCCTAGTGGCTCTATTTAGAAGGTTGGACACTGAACACATTTCAATATGATGATGAAGAAAAGAAGATGTATCTGCGTTGGATACTGTGTGCATCCAGGTTGAGGTAGTAGGTTGTATGGTTTAGAATTACACCCTGGGAGTTAACTGTACAACCTTCTAGCTTTCCTTGGAGCACACTTGAACCATCGAGGAACCGTCATCTCTGAAACAAAACATCTGCGCAAACCAGACATTATGGCCTCCAGCTCTTGTATTGCAAAACTGAAGGATTTGTATTTAATTCTTTTTTTTTAAACCTGCTTCTATAGTTTTTTTTAAAGGTTGCGATTACCCAGCTCAAACACTAAACACAATACATCTACTTGATATAAAAATACAACATTTTGTGTTAATGAAAACTTCATCAAAACTTTATTTTTCTAAGCAAGTTTATTTTATTTATTTTACTTGGATGCCATTTAGGCTACAACTGTAAAAATTATTCTGTTTTGTGTTATTGTTAATTTGGGGGTGTTAAATACCTTGAAAATAGTGCCCTCTTTTTGCATAGGGCTGGATTGTTATTAAATTAAATGCCAGAATCCAATAGCTGCGTAGTTTATACATTCATACATAAAAACTATTTATTTAAAAAAATACAGTACTGTCCAAAATGAATTGAGTTTTCTTTCAGGCAATGAAAGGATACTATTAAAATACTATGTTAATGGTAAAAAAAAATATTCCTTACTTTATATAGAGTAGTGTTTTTTTACCTTCTTTTGATTAAGGAAAACTATAATTATATTGTGAAATTCTGAGGAACACCAACCCTCTCCAATATCGAGTCTGAGATCAGATGCATTGTAAGGAACCCCAACCTTTACTAATAGCACGTCTGAGATCAGATGCATTGTAAGGAACTCCAACCCCCTCCTTCACTAATAGCGCATCTGAGATCAGATGCATTTTAAGGAACCCCAACACTCTCTAATAGCGTGTCTGAGATCAGATGCATTGTAAATTCTTCTGTATTTGGTACAACTTTCAAATGACCTGAACATTGTAGGACTGCTTGGGGAACCTAAGGCTTCCTAGAAACCCCAGTTGAAAAACACTGATATAGAACAATCAGATGTGCTCAATATTTTTGGGATGTTTCTTTTTTCTTACCTGAACCAAGCTGATCTACGGAGCCCTGACATTCAGGGATGGAAAGACAATACTGGGCAAAAATATTTGCCTGCCAGAAACAAAATGGCTTTGGGGTCAGGCTCGCTCCAGTGGCCAATAGAAACCTAGACAGTGCAACTTTGTATTTGTGACCCCACAGCCCCACCTCCTGGTTCAGGTAAGTAAAAAAGTACAAAATAGATTTGGAGGAGAGATTGTTGCTTTAAGAATAACTCAATATAATTCATGAAAACAAAAGAGTAACGTTTTGCAAGTGGACTTGAAATATTTTGATGCCGTTTTACTTTTACAAGTAGCACGTTCCTTAAACCTGCAGTTCAAGCAATATCCTACGTGTGTTTTTTTTTTTTTTTTAATAAATCAGTTCTGTACTATGGGAAAATACTTGTAGCATTTAAAAAAAAAATGAGACTTTTTTGTATGTATTCTAATGTATCAAGCATTTTTGTTTCTATAGAAACCATTTACAAAGTCACACACCCTTCCTATTCTGAGACAGGCTCTGGCTCTTGAGCCCCACCCTCTCTCTAGCAGTGCACCAATTGTATCTAGTGCCTGCCTGGTCACATGATTTTCCACACAGAACTTTGCATCCTGGGTACTCTTGTGCAGCCCTAAAAGTGAATTAAATAACCCCCGATTCAGCAATCGATTACAGGAGAACGAACCGATCGGCAACTTTCTGTAGCTAATCACTTGTCAGTGTGCAGATTGTATTGATGCACATATTGAATGGAATTTTTCTTTCAGAAATGGATATGTGATGCATGTAGATTCTATATATGGCACTGTGCCATCTGGCAATTATTATCTACCACCAAATTATTACAATATTATGGATGTCCTGGTGAATAGCCCACTTGTGGCATTGTTATGTTTTAGCTGATTCAAGCTATTGTTTACCTGTTTTGCCCGGTGTGAGTCAGCTTCCACGTATGATCTTGGTGGAATTATAGTTATTTCTTGACGTATACTGTATGTTATAATCACATTTTGCTTCTCTGGCCATAACTTTTTTGTGTCCCTTTTCACGAATCCTAAATCTCCATAATTTCTGACTTGATGTGAGATCCTTTACTAACGAGCTGCTTCACTTTTTAATATATGTTTACTGTATTTGATCAAAATGCAACAACAAAATGTGCTATGACTTTAAGTTTTTTTGGAGCATCATACTGTACATATTTCCAGGGGTTATGTTGCAAAATAAAAATGATATGGGTACGTTTCTGAAAATGTATGCAATTACAGTTTCCTCATTCACAGCCCCATTTTACAGTAAAGGGCCACGTCACTCAAAATACATTTAACCTCGTGTCAATGTATCAGGAAAATTAACCTAACATCTTGCCATGCATTCGAATGCTATTGTAAATTACACTACATAGACAAAAGGAACATATGCCACCATCCTATACCTTAGAGCAGAGGTGCGCAAAATGGGGGGCGCGACCCCCAGGGGGGGCGGTAGATTATGCTGGGGGGCGCGGGCAGTTGCAGAGGCCCCGCGCTCTTCCCCCAGGCATTTAAATTAAATGCCGGCGGATCGCGTGAGGCCCCTGCAACTGTTTACTTACCGGGATTCAGCCGTCAGTGTTGCGTCGCCATGGCAACGTGGCGTCAATAGACGCCGCTGCACCATGTGACCTGACGTCACACACCCACGCAGCGTCATCTGACGAGGCTGAAGGAAGGCAGGGGGCGCAAGAGTCGGGGGCAGAGAGACAGGGGGGCGCAGCACAAAAAGTTTGCGCTCCCCTGCCTTAGAGCAGGGATGACCAACTCCAGTCCTCAAGTGCCACCATCAGGTCAACTTTGAGGACAAGTGGCTCAATCAGTGGCTCAGTCAACGACCTGCCTGCCTTAGAGCGTTGGTCTAGACAGGGTTGTATATCCTCATGGTTACTCAAGTCATGAATCTTCTATTGCATTATGGATAGAGATGTTGTATAAACTTAGGCACTCTAAAATGCAGTTGATGAGAAATATATATATATTTAATTTAATGAAAACTTGGCTAGAAAGCAGGTTATTTTAATTACATATATATATTGTATTTTACAACTTCTGCTACAATTTTAATTTTACCTGAATGGTTAAAAAAAATAAAAATATATATACATACATACATACATACACCTTCACTAATACTAAAAACAGAGTAATATCATTAATCGAGTGTCATTTCCTTTCCTTTTATTACTTCCAGCATGGTTGACAAGGCAGCAAGAGACATTTCCTCAATATGGTTACTAATACTAATTATTTTACTATATCGTTTAGTTAAAGAAGGTGTTGGTAATTTAAGGAACTTCTTAGAGATTTCACACTGCTTTATAATCTTAAATCTTTTTTTATAAACCGTGGGTTCATACACATTGGTAAAAAAAAAAAAAAAACCTATGGATGCTCAAAGCACCTGCTGGCAAAAAAAAGGTACCTGTATATTAAATATTCATTACATTTAATCAACACATGCAACTACATAATTGACATTTCACCACTACAACAATAATAATACAGGTATGGGAAATGAATCCCTGTAGGTGCTACCAATGTCTCTGCAGTATTGTGCAATATAGCATAGGAATCCAGGCAAGAGTTAACTTCATATGCGGTATATAGGCATTGAGTGCTCACTTGATAGCCATATTATAGGATAATATAAAGAGATCTGTGTTGATGTGATATGGGATAAAGTTGTTTTTGTTTTGTAGTCACCATTCTGCAGAGTTAGCTTTTTTGTCCATCCAGGGCCTCTGTAGTTTTCAGTTCCGATCGCCATCTTGGTTTTAGGAAGGAGACCAGGAGGGACAGAGAAACGGCTCTGCAGACGGAGACTCAGCTAAGTGGTGATTAATAGGGTTTGATTTATATTTAATTATCTTTATTAGTGCACGAGTGGGGGAGGTTGTCCATACCTCACGGGCACCCGTAATTATACCCGACCATGTGATCGGGGGGGCCCGTTTTGGCGCGAACTGGCTTCCCAGCTCCTGCATATATAAATGAGACATTATGCACACGTAGGTCACTCTTTGATAAAGCGCTCCTATAGCGCGAAACGCGTCAGAGGTACCTTATTTGTAGCCCGGTCTACTAATGCTTTAAATTAAAGCATTTTTTAATTTGCAAGCAGCCTCCAGCCCTTTCATTTTTTTAGCAGTGCTCCACCACTCTCTCAACTACTTGAACAATAGTAATACGGTTACATAGAAATCAACTGGAAGCTTCTAAGTCATTTTAAATATTATAAAGCAGAAAACGGAAGAGTGATTAAAGACCTATAATAATGGGGGTTATCAATGTTTTCACTTCCATGCTCTTTGTCTAGGTACCTGTTTTATTTTACTATACTCAAACCAAATGACCAAACCCCTGCAGCCACTGGCAGCACAGTGAGGGAGAGAGGCAGCAGTTGGGGAGTGGCGACCTGCGGACGTAGGAGAGCCGCATGTTGGTGAGGAAAGTGCCCCGCAGGTTGCTGACCCCTGGGCTAGACAGATGTGGAATTGTTCATGGGTCAGAGGCACTGTACATAGTGAACCAATTTTGATACATCAGTACAATGTTGGGGATGGAAAATACAGTACATCGAACAAGGTAAATTTCCCAAAAATGTGTTATTTCTGGCTCACGTGGCCTTTTAAAACACCTACCTGAGGGAAGGCCACGTGGTCCTGAAATAACTAGTTTTTTGGCGATAGTTGCATGATTCCTGGTCAGTAAAGGCATTTATTTACCACAATGAAAGTTTGCTGTGACCATTCACAGACTAAGGCGCTGAAACAGTGCGTCTGTGGGTTTCGAGTGAGCTGCCCCCTCTTTTTTTCTTGTTCTATTGACTTGGAAGTTTGGGTACACTAAAAACCGTAGAAAATACACTTTGGTCTTCCTTGCGATATCTGGATTTTTTTTCCTTTTGAACATTTTGTACATACTGTAACAACAAAACGGCTATACCTGACCTTTAAAATACTTATTCAATTTAAATATAATCCTAAATTAATTAATTTTTATTCATTTTCATTTTAGAAATAATAATATAATTAATATTAGAAATAATAATAAAAAATTCCAAATACACTTTTTATTCATATTGTCTTGTAAATAGTCTCATCATGATTTGTATGTAAACCTGTGTTTCTATTAGTATGCTTCCACACTCCGTGCTCATTGGATTGGCGTACATGAGACAGTGTTTAAAATGGCTGCAGTGTTATTAAATGCTGATTTTATAATGTGTATTGACATTTGGAAAGGAAAATAAAAAATGTTGAATATTTTTATGAAGGCTTCCTTTTTCTGTACTTCCCATGCTGGAGGACTTGCACTTTGATACATATGGTTAATCCATGAATATTGTTTTCAATTAAAACTGTAACATCCGATCTTGAGATCCAAAAGACTCAAAGGAGTCAAAGTGAGAAGCCCTCACTAAATCAGTTAGGGGTGCCCCACTATGAGACTCAGCTGGCCTCGGGTATCCACGTGATTATGTTGAGTACCGGTGAACAAATGCATGCTGTGTATTGTGTATCGTGTGCAATGCATTTTCATTATATAAACATCTGTTATGTTTGCTAGGGGGAGAATGTAGCCCTGGTCTTATTTTGGTCCCGAAGACCCCCTCTGTACCATGCCGAGCGGTCGCGGGTGAAGGTGGGGGCCGGAGCAGGGAGCGCTCCGAGACCCTGGAGTCCCGGCGGCGCACCCGGCTTGCGGGGGTTGCCATTACAGATGCTCGCGTAAGCGCCATGCTCGCGCATGCGCGGGCGCAGCTAGGTGGTTGTGGCGGCCATTAGGGGCTCGCACAGGGCAAGCGCGCACGCGGCCCCAATGTATTTGCAGCCTCTGCGGGACTACAGTTCCCAGGAGGCTTAGGGCCAAGTCCCCCAGGTGTCTGCAAGCGGCCAATGGGAGCGCAAGGTTACTGGGAGAGCAGAAAGAGATAAATTTCACGGGCTTAGTATTATAAATGTAGCCCCGGTCTTATTTTGGTCCCGAAGACCCCCTCTGTACCATGCCGAGCGGTCGCGGGTGCCGCCGGAGCCAGCGACGGACCCGCCGGCTGCTCACGAAGGTGGGGGCCGGAGCAGGGAGCGCTCCGAGTCCCTGGAGTCCTGGCGGCGCACCCGGCTAGCGGGGGCCGCCATTACAGATGCTCGCGCAAGCGCCGTGCTCGCACATGCGCAGCTAGGAGGTTGCGACGGCCATTAAGGACTC
The DNA here is from genome assembly GCF_040206685.1 of Ascaphus truei. Lineage (NCBI taxonomy): Eukaryota > Metazoa > Chordata > Amphibia > Anura > Ascaphidae > Ascaphus > Ascaphus truei. The sequence goes on along the minus strand of NC_134485.1, from coordinate 41,918,319 downwards.
GCGCATGCGCAGGGCAAGCGCGCACACGGCCCCAATGTATTTGCAGCCTCTGCGGGACTACAGTTCCCAGGAGGCTTAGGGCCAAGTCCCCCAGGTGTCTGCAAGCGGCCAATGGGAGCGCAAGGTTACTGGGAGAGCAGAAAGAGATCAATTTTGCGGGCTTAGGCAACGGCAGTTGGAGCTGGGAGCAGGAAGGGGAAGGAAGGGTGTAGGGAGCGAGTGGCTCCTACACCAGGTAAGGTAGTTCCCCAGATCCCAGGCAGGCCCCAATCCCCACCAGGGTAGGGGGTAAGTACTGAGGGACGGCCCCTAGGTTAGGGACCCTGCCCTTAGCAGTGCGTGGAGTGTGTAGTCTTGTCAGTGTCACGGCTGTCAGTGCTGTGTGCGCTGACAAGTAGGCACAGTGTGTGTGTGCAGCACGGTTGCTGCAGGTACAGTGTGAGTGCAGTGTGTTTGCTGCAGGTGTTAGTTTGAGTTAGTCAGAGGGGATCCGGGAGGTGAAGGGAGAGGTAGAGTGGGTGCAGGGGGTCAGTGACCCACCTGCATAGGACAGGCTACCCAGCAGGCCCTAGGAGTATTCCCTGAAGTCACCAAAGGTTGCTGTGTTGCAGGGATGCCCATAGTGGTAGCGAGCAGCACCCCTACTGTGTAGACAGCTAGGGACAAAGGGACAAACGTGCGGAGCAGGTTTTGCTGGCGAGTCGTTTGGGACAAGACGGCTGGACATTGAGACCCAGGAGGCAGACCGCTGATTCATCTGACCCTTTGCGAAGAGGTACCGGTCACAACCGTGACCGGAAGGTATATTATAACATCAAGTGCACCAACACCGGTCAACAGGGGCTGATCCCGCCTTCGGCTAAACTCTTTAGGAACACTGAGCGAGTGGCTAAAGAACTGAGCCTATACCAACATTTCCGTACACGGACACGGTGTGGAGCACGCGGTAGCGGGACTGAGACAGTACTCATTAGGAGCGTGGCTGAGCCACTACCGTTATAGGGACGGTACCAGTTATTAGGGTGTTAGGCATTGCTGCTAAGGTTAGGTATTAGGATATGCTGTGTGTGTGTATTGATATGTGTTATTGCTACGCTGCATTATAGAGTGATAAGGTTATCGTGCATTATCATTATTACAGTAACGTTGGTTGCATCACATGTGTGTGTATGTATTTCTTGCCCAGGGCAATCTCACATCACGGGGATCCTGGGTAAGTGGAGGCGCTGCGCTAGAATAGTTACCCCAGGCTCCCAGCTAGCGGAGGCTCAGATCTCCTCGAGCCGCAGGTATTGTACAGTGACCAGTAGTTCCTTTGGGAGGGTTCAGAAAAAGGGCAACACATCTCTGGACATGTACAGTATGTGTATACCGGTATTACATCTCTGGACATGTATGTGTATACCAGTATTACATCTCTGGACATGTATGTGTATACCAGTACAAGCAGTCCTCGGTTATCCGACACAATGCGTTACTCAAAATGGCGTTGGATAGCAAAACGTCTTAAAGCGAAACACGTTTTCCCATAGGAACACTGTTTAAATGAAAGGTTCCATTCCTGAAGGCATTTTTAATGCTACAGTAAAATACACAAAATATTTTATGCAGGCAATAAGATATGCAGGACACACAAATTATATTGTGTATATACTGTAATATATATATATATATACTAGCTGAGAGACCCGGCGTTGCCCGGGATGTAAATGCGTAATAGGTAGTATTATTTATAAATCGTGGCACAATAGGTGACTGTTTGTTGTAAAGGTTGGATAATAATATTGAAAAGAAAGATGGAAGAAAATGTAATACGATGTTGTATAAAAATGGTTTATTGTAAGCACACCACAGTACAATGTATATTTTGGTGGCATAAGTGATGTAAAAATCTGAGTCGTGTGTCCTGCTAGGGTGTGAGGCGGCGGGTGGCGCGTGGGTTGTGAGTGCTGTGTGCGAGTGGGGGTCCTGCTAGGGTGTGAGGCGGCGGGTGGTGCGTGGGTTGTGAGTGCTGTCTGTGAGTGGGGGTCCTGCAAGGGTGTGAGGCGCCGGCTGGCGCGTGGGTTGTGAGTGCTGTCTGTGAGTGGGGGTCCTGCTAGGGTGTGAGGCGGTGGGTCAGTGATGTCGGTGCGTAGGGGCGGGAGCCAGCAGGTGTGTGTGGCGGCAGGTATGTGTCGAGTGTGGCGGGTGTCTGTTGAGTGCGTGCAGCGGCTGTGAGGCGGTGGGTGAAAGGCAGAGGCGGCCGGAGTAAGGGCGGGTGAAAGGCAGAGGCGGGGGTGGGGAGGCGGTAAGGCGGGCATGAAGGCGAAGGGCGGCGGGAAGGGGAGGAGGGGGTAGAGGAGGGGGGCAAGGGGTGGAGGAGGGGGGCAAGGGGTGGAGGAGGGGGGCAAGGGGTGGAGGAGGGGGGAAGGGGTGGAGTAGGGGGGCAAGGGGTGGAGGAGGGGGGGGGAAGGGTTAGAGGAGGGGGGGGGAAGGGTTAGAGGAGGGGGGGGGAAGGGTTAGAGGAGGGGGGGGGGAAGGGTTAGAGGAGGGGGGGTAGGGTTAGAGGAGGGGGGGGGAAGGGTTAGAGGAGGGGGGGAAGGGTTAGAGGAGGGGGGGGAAGGGTTAGAGGAGGGGGGGAAGGGTTAGAGGAGGGCGGGGAAGGGTTAGAGGAGGGGGTGGAAGTGTGGGAGGGGGTGGGAGGGGAAAGGGGAAAAAGAGGTGGAGGGGGGGGGAAGAGGAGCAGAGGGGGGGGGAAGAGGAGCGGAGGGGGGGGTGGAAAGGGGAGCGGAGGGGGGGTGAAGGGGAGCGGAGGGGGGGAAGGGAGCGGAGGGGGGAAGGGGAGTGGGGGGGGGGAAGGGGAGTGGGGGGGGGGGAAGGGGAGCGGGGGGGGGAAGGGGAGAGGGGGGGGAGGAAGGGGAGCGGGGGGGAGGAAGGGGAGCGGGGGGGGGGAAGGGGAGCGGGGGGGGAAGGGGAGAAGTGGTGGGAAGGGGGAGGAGGGGGGAGGTGGTGGAAAGGGGGAGAAGGGAGGTGGTGGAAAGGGGGAGAAGGGGGGAGGTGGTGAGAAGGGGGAGAAGGGGGGAGGTGGTGGGAAGGGGGGAGGTGGTGGGAAGGAGGAGGAGGGGGAAGGTGGTGGAAAGGGAGAGAAGGGGGATGTGGTGGGAAGGGGGAGGAGGGGGAAGGTGGTGGGAAGGGGGAGGAGGGGGAAGGTGGTGGGAAGGGGGAGGAGGGGGAAGGTGGTGGGAAGGGGGAGGAGGGGGGAGGTGGTGGGAAGGGGGGGAGGGGGGAGGTGGTGGGAAGGGGGGGAGGGGGGAGGTGGTGGGAAGGGGGGGAGGGTGGAGGTGGTGGGAAGGGGGGGAGGTGGTGGGAAGGGGGGGAGGTGGTGGAAAGGGGGGGAGGTGGTGGGAAGGGGGGAGGGGTGAGGTGGTGGAAGGGGGAGGAGGTGGGAATGGGGAGGCGGAGGGAAGGCGGGGGGTGGGAGGCGGTGGGAAGGCGGGGGGTGGGAGGAGGTGGGAAGGCGGGGGGTGGGAGGCGGTGGGATGGCGGGGGGTGGGAGGCGGTGGGATGGCGGGGGGGTGGGAGGCGGTGGGAAGGGGGGTGGGAAGGGGGGGAGGGAGGTGGTGGGAAGGGGGGGTGGGAGGCGGTGGGAAGGGGGGGTGGGAGGCGGTGGGAAGGGGGGGGGGAGGCGGTGGGAAGGGGGGGTGGGAGGCGGTGGGAAGGGGGGGTGGGAGGCGGTGGGAAGGGGGGGTGGGAGGCGGTGGGAAGGGAGGGGGAGGCGGTGGGAAGGGGTGGGGGAGGCGGTGGGAAGGGGTGGGGGGAGGCGGTGGGAAGGGGGGCTGGGAGGCGGTGGGAAGGGGGGGGGAGGCGGTGGGATGTGGGGGAAGGGGGAGGCGTTGGGAAGGGGGGGGGGCGGTGGGAAGGGGGGGAGGCGGTGGGAAGGTGGAGGGAAGGGGGGGAGGCGGTGGGAAGGGGGGGGAGGCGGTGGGAAGGGGGGGTGGAGGGGAGGTGAAGGGGGGGGTGTAGGGGAGGTGAAGGTGGGGGTGTGGAGGGGGGGGGTGGAGGGGAGGTGAAGGGGGGGTGGAGGGGAGGTGAAGGGGGGGGAGTGGAAGGAAGGTGAAGGGGGGGGTGGAAGGGAGGTGAAGGGGGGGGTGGAGGGGAGGTGAAGGGAGGGGGGTGGAGGGGAGGTGAAGGGGGGGGGAGTTGAAGGGAGGTGAAGGGGGGGGTGGAAGGGAGGTGAAGGGTGGGTGGAAGGGAGGTGAAGGGGGGGGGGTGGAGTGGAGGTGAAGGGGGGGGGTGGAGGGGAGGTGAAGGGGGGGGTGGAGGGGAGGTGAAGGGGGGGGGTGGAGGGGAGGTGAAGGGGGGGGGTGGAGGGGAGGTGAAGGGGGGGTGGAGGGGGGGAGGTAAATGGGGAGGTGAAGGTGGGTGGGAGGAGAAGTGGAGTGAGGGGAGGTGAAAGGGGGTGATGGGGGGTGAGGGGAGGTGAAGGCCACTCACTCACCAGTCCGGCAGGTCCCACGTGGATCTGAGGCAGGAGGCAGCGTGTTGTGGCCGCTATCCCGCTGTGTCCCGGGCGCTCGCTCGCTCCCCCGCTGACTGTAGCGGCGCCGGGGGGGGGGGGTATCGGGGAGACACTGACACTGGAGGGGAGGGGGGGGGGGTGAAGGGGGGTGGAGGGGAGGTGAAGGCCGCTCACTCACCCATCCGGCAGGTCCCACGTGGATCTGAGGCGGGAGGCAGCGTGTTGTGGCCGCTCCCCCGCTGTGTCCCGGGCGCCGCCATCTTGGGCACTCGGCGCCGCAAGGCAGCCTGCCTGGCCACTGGCTGTTCCCCCGCCGGGGAGGGGTGAGTTGTAGCGTCGGGGGAGGGGGGGGCATGTATATGTGTGGGGGGGGAGAGGTGGGAGATAAAGAGGGGGGGTCTCGCACGGCCGCTGACACTGGGTGGGGGGGGGGGGGTCGCTGAAGGGGTAATAATAGTGTGTGTGTCCCGCTGACTGTAGCGGCGCCGGGGGAGGGGGGGATCGGGGTGAAAGCGCGGGAGACACGGGGAGAGGAGGAGGTGCGCGCGGGTGCTGCTAACACTGTGAGCCCCGCTAATGTATGTAACAGTGTGTGTGTGTGTCACTGTGTGTGTGTGTCACTGTGTGTGTGTCTGTCACTGTGTGTGTGTGTGTCCCTGTGTCCCTGTGTGTGTGTGTGTGTGTCCCCCTGTGTGTGTGTGTGTGTGTGTCCGTGTGTGTGTGTGTGTGTGTGTGTGTGTGTCTGTGTGTGTGTGTCCCCCCCTGTGTGTGTGTGTGTCCCTGTGTTCCCTGTGTGTGTCCCTGTGTTCCCTGTGTGTGTGTGTGTCCCTGTGTGTCCTTTGGCCCGTCACTCCGCCTCAGGCCAATGAGAGGTGTGCGGGGGCGGGCGGGCCAAGGGACCAATGAGATTTCCCCTAGGGACACCGGACATCCAGGCAGGCAAACATACAGTGCTTTCACTAATATAGTATAAGATATATATATATATATATATATATATATATATATATATATATATATATATATATATATATATATATAATATAACATAAAATATAATAATATAATATATTATATAGTATAATATAATATTATATTATATAATATATATACAGGCATACCCCGCTTTAACATACGCAATGGGACCGGAGCATGTACATGTATGTAAAGTGAAAATGTACTTAAAGTGAAGCACTGCTTTTTTTCCACTTTACAATGCATGTACTGTACTGCAAACATCATATATGTGCATAACAGATGTAAATAATGCATTTGTAACCCAAATAAATACAGTAGGCTTTATTCAAATAAAATGAATGGGAGTAAGCAAGGAGGTGAGAGGCGCACACGCGGGTCAGTACTGTATAGCAGCTCTCTCCTCTCTGTCTCTCTCTCTCACTCAGTCAGTCTCTCTCCCTCAGTCAGTCTCTCTCACTCACTCAGTCAGTCTCTCTCACTCACTCAGAGTCAGTCTCACTCACTCAGTCTCTCTCACTCACTCAGTCTCACTCACTCACTCAGTCTCTCTCACTCACTCAGTCTCTCTCTCACTCACTCTCTCACTCAGTCAGTCACGCACTCAGTCACACACACACACGCACTCAGTCACACACACACACACGCACTCAGTCACACACACACACAGTCGCACAGTCACACACACAATCACTCAGTCACACACAGTCACTCAGTCACACACAATCACTCAGTCACACACTCAGTCACACACTGTCACTAAGTCACACACTGTCACTCAGTCACACACACAGTTACTCAGTCACACACAGTCACTCAGTCACACACAGTCACTCAGTCACACACTCAGTCACACACAGTCACTCAGTCACACACAGTCACTCAGTCACACACAGTCACTCTGTCACACACTCAGTCACACACTGTCACTCAGTCACACACTGTCACACACAGTCAATCAGTCACACACAGTCACTCAGTCACACACTGTCACTCAGTCACACACAGTCACTCAGTCACACACACAGTCACTCAGTCACACACACAGTCACTCAGTCACACACACAGTCACTCAGTCACACACACAGTCACTCAGTCATACACAGTCACTCAGACACACACACACACACACACACACACACACACACACACACACACACACACACACACACACACACACACACACACACACACACACACACACAGTCACTCAGTCACACACACACACACACACACACACACACACACACACACACACACACACACACACACACACACACACACACACACACACACACACACACACACACACACACACACACACACACACACACACACTGTCACTCACTCAGTGTCACACACACAGTGTCACACACACAGTGTCTCTCACACACACACACACACACACCTCAACCTAGCCTTTGTCCCAAATACCATTGTCACAGTTTTGTCAGTGTTTAAAAACAATTTTGTTTTGGGAAATCTAGGTTTCAAGTCTTGAAAAATCAGATTGAATTATTTGTGTACATATAAGATTGTGTTGTCCGCATCCCTGTGCATTGAAGCTCCCTTACAAGTTTCACGTAGTAGCTCATTAATGAAGACTGAAAAGAGTAGGAGCCCCAGAACACAACCTGATGGATGGAAACATCATTTTTACCACTAAAATTTGCATTTAGTCTGATTTCTGCACTGCTAAAATGTCATGTTTATCTATCCATATAGTTCAACACTTTAACACACTAATTACTAGCTATTTCCCATTCTCTCCCAGCCTCACCTCTTAAGTGGTTTACATGGTATTGTGTGCATAAATATAGACGACCTCGGAACCACTGACCAATACTTTTTAAACTATGTCCTAATTGTTGGGGAAATCATTTCCAAGTTTGTAATGACCTCATCTTAGGTTACAACTTTGTGGCTATCCAGGGGATATAAAAACAACACACACACAAAACTAATCAATCGCTTCATAGAAAACTTTACACAATAATAAACAATTCTTTCCTGACCGCAAGAAGTGTTTAGGTTAAATCACTGTTTCAGCACATAGCAATTACATTTCACTTCGTTTCACACAAAGTTTCCTTCCTGAGATCATATATTAATTTGAATTCATTGTTTCTCTTTAAAAAAATGTTTTCCATTTACTTTTTCACCTTAAAAATCTTTGATTTAACCCCCTTAATATGCAGCATGTGAATAACTGCATTTGCTGCCAGATGCAATGTGTTGTACACTGCTTTGGCAGTAAAGTGGTATTGTTTTAAACAGGATTGAAGCAGAGAGTCTCCGGAGCTGAACCCCATTAATTTCAGCAGTGGGGACCCCCTGCTTCTGGAGATACTTACCTCTGTAGGGGGTACCGGTAGCATCTCCGGCTGAGGATTAATGCTCCCGCGTCACGTGGCCCAATAAGAAGCCGGACCTGATGAAGTCACGGCTTGCTATTGGCCCACAAGGCGTGGGAGCTTTGAAAAGCGGCCATTACTTGATCCCTGTGTTGCAGGGTACATGTAACCACACACGCGGGTTCTCTTGATAAGGATTATTTATTGAGCCTTAAAACAGACAGCACACAAAAACAAAATAGCTTATCTTCTGCATACAAAAACAAAATAGCTTCTCTTCAGCAGACAAAAACAAAATAGCTTCTCTTCAGCATAGAAAACAAGGCAGCTTCTCTTCAGCATAGAAAACAAGGCAGCTTCTCTTCAGCATGCAGGACACAGACAGTTCATCACACATGTACTTTGAAAACAGACCTTATAGCAGTAATCTCTTCAGTGTTTCAGTCTTGTCTCCTGATCAGCCAGCCTGCATGTGTGTACAGCCTGGGGTTTTTAAAACATCTTGATTATGCAGCTGGGGTCAGACTAATTAAGCAGCCCTTCTTAACTGAAACATAACCTTGGCACTGCTGCACTGCAAGCCTAAACATAGGTTTGCCAGGTATATGGCTGGTGACGTTCATTCACCCTGTCACATTCCTCCCCTGTTAGTGTGTGGTTGGGGCCACGCATGGCTGAAGCCCAATCATCCACCCCTTCTCTAGAAAAGAAGTCCGCATTTGCATTTTCTTTTCCAGGCCTTTGCTGAATCTCATATGAGAAGGGTTGGAGGGCCATATACCACCTGGTCAATCTAGCATTGGAGTCCTTCATACTATTTAACCACTTTAATGGAGCATGGTCCGTCACCAGAGTAAAATGGACTCCTGCCAGGTAATACCTCAAAGCCTCGATTGCCCACTTTACTGCGAGGCACTCCTTCTCAATCACTGAGTATTTTTTTCCCTCGTGAACAATTTCCTACTCAGAAAAAGGATTGGATGTTCCACTCCCTCAAACTGTTGTGACAACACTGCCCCTAGCCCTATCTCTGATGCATCGGTTTGCACTACAAAAGGCCTGTTGAAGTCTGGGCTTCTAAGGATGGGACCCTCTGATAGACACCTTTTTATGTCCTCAAAGGCTCTCTGACACTCCCTTGACCATACTACTCGTGTACGGGCACACTTTTTTGTGAGGTCCGTTAATGGGGCTGCAACTTCCGAGTAGTTGGGGATGAACCGCGATAGTACCCTGTTAAACCCAGCAGAGAGCGTACCTGCGTTTTTCTTTGGGGTTTCGGAACTTCTTTCAGGGCAACTACCTTGTTTCCACCTCCCCTTACTTTTCCACCTCCCACTGCATACCCTAAGTATTTGGTTTCCGCCTTACCTAAGGCACATTTCTTAGGGTTGGCTGTGAGCCCTGCCTCTCTTAGAGATTTGAGGACCGCTTTCAGCCTATTTAGATGGCCCTGCCAGTGTTTACTATAAATGACAATGTCACTAGGTAGGCTGCGGCATAAGCCCTATGGGGTCTCAGCACTTTATCCATGAGTCTCTGAAATGTGGCTGGGGCTCCATGCAGTCCAAATGGCATTGTCACAAACTGGTATAAACCCATGGGAGTGACAAAGGCTGTTTTGCACTTGGACTTTTCCTCTAAAGGTATTTGCCAGTATCCTTTTGTTAAGTCCAGCGTGGATATATTCCGCGTTTACCAAGGACGTCAATTAACTCGTCCACCCTTGGCATCGGATATGCGTCAAACTTGGATACCGCATTGACCTTTCGGCAGTCCACACAAAATCTTACCTTCCCATCGGGTTTAGGGACCATAACTAGTGGACTACACCACTCACTGCATGATTCCTCAATCACTCCAAAGTGTAACATTTCTTGTACCTCCTTCTCTACCAGGGCACTACGACTTTCAGGCAACCTATAAGGACGGGAACGTACTTTTACCCCAGGTGCTGTCTCGATCACATGTGAAATTAAATTAGTTTGCCCTGGCAAATCAGAAAAAACATCATGGAATTGTGTAATTATTCCTAACAAGTCCCCTTTTTGTTCAGAGGACAACTGTCTACCCGTTGGGATTTTATCGTCACCCACAATGTTCTCCCGTGGGGGCTGAGGACCCAAATCCGTTTCCTGCTCCACCGGGTGGATGAATAGAGACCGCTGCATGTTCCAGGGTTTCAGCAAATTCACATGGTAAATTTGTTTACCCTTCCTGGACCCTGGTTGAGCGATCTCGTAATCCACATCACCCGTGCGGTGGAGTACTTCGAATGGGCCCTGCCATTTGGCTAGGAGTTTGCTCTCACAACTGGGTAACAACAACATTACTTGATCTCCTGGGTGAAACACGCTCATACGAGCATTTTGATTGTAATGTCTCTCCTGACTGTCCTGGGCTGATCTAAGATTCTCCCTAGCAAAATGCCTGACCACATCTAGGCGTTTCCTAAGGTCCAATACATATTGCAGGGTATTCTTAGAAGGGGACCGCTGTTCCTCCCAGGACTCCTTTAGGAGGTCTAGGATACCCCGGGGTTGGCGGCCATACAGCAGTTCAAATGGAGAGAATCTCGTGGAGGCCTGGGGAACTTCCCGCACTGCAAACAGCAGAAAAGGGAGAAGTTCATCCCAGGCTCTCTTCTGTAAATCTACAAATTTTCTCAGCATCCCTTTTAGAGTTCGGTTAAATCTTTCCACCAATCCGTCAGTTCCTGGATTGTAGACCGATGTCCGAACAGCCTTGACCTCTATTAATTTTAAGACATCCTGCATCAGTTTAGCCATAAAATTTGTACCTTGGTCTGTCAACATAACCTGGGGAAGTCCAACCCGTGAGAACAGCTTCAACAACTTGTTGGCTACTTGCTTCGCCATTGCTGTTCTCAGGGGGAACGCCTCAGGATATCTTGTTGCATAGTCAACTATTACAAGAATAAACCTGTGTCTTTTCGCAGAAGGTTCTAGAGGTCCTACCAAGTCTACCCCAATCCTCTCAAAGGGAACTGACACCAAGGGTAGAGGAACCAAAGGGGCTGGTTTTTTCCCTTCGGACTAGTTAGTTGGCACTCCGGACATGCCGCACATAACTTAGCAATATCACTATGCATCCCTGGCCAATAGAATCAGGACGAAATACAGTCCAATGTTTTATCCCTGCCCAGGTGACCACCCCAAGGGACAGTATGGGCTAGAGTGAACACAGATTTAACAAACGCCTTGGGAACCAATATCTGTCTGGTGACCTCCCCTGTTTGTGTCTGCCTATTCACCCTATACAGGATATCATTTGATAATTCAAAATGGGTGAATACTATCACCCCCTGTGCATTCAAAATCTGCTCATCAATTTTTACCACCTTATCATACTGTCTAGCAAGGACTGGGTCTTCCCTTTGCCTCTGGCGAAAATCAGGGAGGTAAAGTTCTGGTAAATCTCCAGGGCCCATATCCTCCTCGCTCTGGCCATCCCCAGCCATCACTTGTGACTTCTGGCTTCTAGAATGGTCACCTTGAGTCCCAGATTTCTGCAACCAGTCCTGTTTGTCAGTGCGTCTTTGCTTCCGAGTCTTTTGAACCCGGTGTCTACTGGGAAAAAGGTCTGCCGAGAAGGGGAACAGTTTACCAGGGTTCTCCTGAGCCATAGAATAAGGCTTCTCGTGAGAGACTGGAGCCATTGGTCCGAAAAGAAAGGCCAGTCCCGGCCGAGCACAACGTAAAGAGCCAAGGAGCGACTTCTACTTCGGGGTAGGCTTCCTGACCTTTTACCTGTAGCCGGATTTTGGCCATCGGATACCGTTTTACATCACCGTGTATTCATTCTATACTCCATGGGGAGTCAAAAGAACACACGTCAGGCGGTAACAGTTCATGGAAGACCAGAGTTTTCCCAGAGCTCGAATCTACAAGGGCCTTGATGGTTTTACGCCCAACCTGGGCTGGAAGTAGCCAGGGCTTGTAATTTTCTCCAGTGAAGGCCGAGGCGACGGTCCTGCTGAAGGAATAATCCATCTGTGGACAGTCCACATGCCGGTGGCCTTGTTCTCCTCAGGTGGAACATGGAGAGGGTTCCCTCGCAGGAGGGTGCCGCGGATAGCGCTCCGCTGGACTGGATACTGGAGACCAGGCATCTGGTGGGTCCTGTGGGCGACGTCCTCGGAAGTTCCTCTCATTTGGCGACAAGCCGACATCAGGAAGGGGTTGAGGGTCTTGGCGGTGCCCGGCGTTTTGACTTCTTCCTTGTTGGAAGGACTACTCCTTTCGTGGCACTTGGCGGTTGCGTATGGAGGGGCCGTAGTTTCCCCGTTGTTCCAATCTCCCTCATTGGGTGTCCGCAAGTGCTGGTGCAGTTAGATCCGTCGGGTCCAGGGCACTTGCCTGGTCCTTGGCCGCAAGGAAGTTCTCAACGAGTCAGACCGTCAAAGCTAGGGTTTCAGCAGCATGTAGGAATTGTTCCAAAACAAATTGCTCAAGAATTGCCTCCTTAGTGCGCTCCTCGGGTTGTATCCAGCGATTACACAAGTCCAATAATCGCTGAGCGAGTTCCCGGGGTCTCATCTTAGCGGTGTACTTCAGGTTCCAGAACTGCTGCCGGTAGGTCTCTGGGGTCAGACCTAAGCGATCCAGTATGGCGGCTTTTAATGTTGGTAGTCCATTGCCTGTTCCGCTGGGAGGCCCTGATATGAGGCCTGGGCTTCTCTTATGAGGAGCGGGGCCAAAGCAGTTGCCCAGCTATCTGCAGACCAGCCCTGAGCTTCGGCAACCCTTTCAAACGTTAGTAAAAAAGCCTCTGGATCCTCGTTTGAAGCCATTTTCCTCAGGAAGACCGGGGGGTTTGTTCGCAAGTTCTGGACTGGCAGACCCCTGGAATTGGGTCAGCAGCCTGGCAATCCGCTCCTCCTGTGCTGCCTGCTGCTGGGTTAGGAGCTGGGTTTGCTGCTGCAATAGTCTTTCATCTCTCTCTGCTTGTAGTTAGGCCTGTTCCTGCATTAACAGTCCCTGCTGTCTGGTTTTCTCGCACAGATACTCTTTTAAAAATTCTTCAATTTTTCTCATTTTTGTGTGTGTGTGGCCCTTCAACTGCAGGGGCCTTTCAAAATCCCAGCACTTCTGACACCATATGTTGCAGGGTACATGCAACCACACATGCGGGTTCTCTTGATAAGGCTTATTTATTGAGCCTTAAAACAGACAGCACACAAAAACAAAATAGCTTCACTTCAGCATACAAAAACAAAATAGCTTCTCTTCAGCAGACAAAAACAAAATAGCTTCTCTTCAGCATAGAAAACAAGACAGCTTCTCTTCAGCATGCAGGACATAGACAGTTCATCACACATGTACTTTGAAAACAGACCTTATAGCAGTCATCACTTCAGTGTTTCAGTCCTGTCTCCTGATCAGCTAGCCTGCATGTGTGTACAGCCTGGGGGTTTTAAAACACCTTGATTATGCAGCTGGGGTCAGACTAATTAAGCAGCCCTTCTCAACTGAAACTTAACCTCGTCACTGCTGCACTGCAAGCCTAAACATAGGTTTTCCAGGTATATGGCTGGTGACGTTCATTCACCCTGTCACACTCTGCAATGCCAGCTAGCTGAGCTAGAGCGGCTACCTGCCACGCTGCTATTATCAATAGTTATGTTTTTTTACACTAATGAAGAGATTTTTCTTTAATAAAATGTCCTTTTCTTTAAAAAGAAAAGGGAGTTGTACATTTATGAATATATCAAGTAGTAATAATCCAAGTGCGAAAAAAACCCACAAATATATGCCAACCACTTGGCTACCCTGTTTTTTTTTTTAAGACAATTGATATGGCTATTATAACACGTTAGATTAAATATTTAATCTTCATCGCATTTGGTGACTCACCATCACTCCAATGAACAATGTCTTCTTACTTGTAGAAAAAGGTTCCTGTTAATTTAAGCTGTTCTTTAACTTTCTAGGTGGATATTATGAATACACCAACATTGTCCAATAATTAAAAATGACTTTCTTTGAGATTTGTGAGAGTTAGAGTATGGAAATTAAGAAAATGTGTTCCTAGTATGCATTATTTTACAGACTTGTAATCTTGGTTCACTGCTCTCTTTGCGTCTAAGTGACCATAACTTCGGTGTCAGCTGGTCAAGTACTAGCCGGGCTCAAGGGATGATCAGTACCATTTCTGTTTAGTTTCTCATTACACATCCCCCGGATGGCCGCGGACGCCATCTTTCAAAATTCAGGAAGAGCAGCGGCAGTGAGAAGTTTAAGTATCGTGGGAACGGGGAGGTTAATCACGATCCGAATACTGTAAAAAAAATAATTTCCATTCTGGACTGGATTGCAGCTTTAAAATATGCAGCAATGAATGGAACAATGTTTAGTATTTGAAGAGGGAATTTCCAGGTTCTTTTGATTGTGAAGAGCAACTCAAAGACACATCTATTACACAGGGAATTAATGAGGAATACATTGAAATCTGCCATTAAGATACTTTAGACTTCGGCATCTAGACGACATATGGCAGTTTAGTTAGTGGAAATGGCAGAAACCAGACAGACGTTTAGTAATTTGCAAGTCTGAATGTACTAATTTGTAATCTGTAGTTCATTTTTATAACTACTTGGGTTATAAGATTTAAGACATACTTATTGGACAGACCAAATTAATTTATACTTGTAACCTTAAGGTGTTCATATAAAATTGTTATCTTATTGTTATCTTATTGCCATCTTTATTGTCAGATAATGGTATGTATGTATGTTTATTTTTATTTATATAGCGCCATCTATAGCTGAACGCCGTTATAACGCGGCGGTCCACCCGATGCGTCCGCGTTCTAACCGTATCGCGGAAACAAATGTCCGCGATCTGGGGTTACGCGTCCACCGCTTACCTGTACCCTGCATCCTCCTCCTCTCTCTCAGCTCGCCGCTCTCCCTCGCTCCCTCTCTCTGCATCCATAACTAACGTCACACAGAATCCACGGCCCAATCACATCCCGGGTAGAGGTCAGTGGGCATGACGGTTCACAGCGATGCGCTCTGGAAGCGCTGTTCACGCTGGAGCAGAAAAGGAGGGGGGGACGCCGGAACAGAGGAGGCCGGGGGGGGGGGAGGGGGCGCCGGAGCAGAGGAAGAGGGGTGGACGCCGGAGCAGAGGAGGGGGAGGGGGTGCTGGAAGCACGATCCCAGGTAGGAGAGTTAACAACTGCTGTTTGTTTTGCTTTGCTCTGGGTTAAGAGGTGGAAACAGGAGCCACACTCAGACCGCATTATACGCGGATCTGCATTGAAGCGG
The DNA here is from genome assembly GCF_040206685.1 of Ascaphus truei. Classification (NCBI taxonomy): domain Eukaryota; kingdom Metazoa; phylum Chordata; class Amphibia; order Anura; family Ascaphidae; genus Ascaphus; species Ascaphus truei. The sequence continues at coordinate 41,903,201 of NC_134485.1, read as the reverse complement.
ATCGCGCTATAACGGGGTTGAGCTGTATATACATAGCACTTCACAGCAGTGATACACGTGACATAATAATATAACACATAATGAGAATAAGCACTTGAAACATAAGAGTAACATTAGGAATAAGGAGACCATGCCCCGAAGAACATACAGTCTAAGTAGTAAGAACATACCGAGACAGTAGGAGGGTGTTGTGGTAAGTGCGTCTGCAAAGGGCCACGGTAAATGTATGTGGTATATAGTATCAGCCACAGAGCTACCCATATGCTTCGTTAAGGAGGTGTGTTTTAAGATGGTTCTTAAAGGTGGAGAGAGAGGATGCAAGTAAGAGGAGGGTACCTTTTCCTTGATAGACAATATATAGACTGATTGCTATCCATGTGTTGATTGAAATAGAATTGTAGTGGAAATTAATACACAATTAACATTAACACAGGAAAAAATCCCACTAAGAATCAGATGAGTATATAGCATTGTATTTTGGATCATGGATTGGGGTTTAATAGCTTTGATTTAGTTGAGAAAGATTTGTTGCATCAAAATATGCAGGACAATTTTGTATCCAAGTGAATACAGTAATTCCAGTTTGTAAATTTCTCACTAGGATTGTGCCAGCGTTTCAGTGTATTTGTTTCCAGGATACTGGAGATTTATCATCTTTATTGTATTCCGTCTTGAGACTTGGAAACGGCATCGCGTCACCAGGCTGGTTTACCCTCATTGACTGAACCGCTCACGTGACGCGGCCGGCGCGCGAAAAAAACAAAATAGTTTATAGTTTTAAAAATCTTCCGTGTGGTTGCTCTGCATTGCCCCCGCGTGCACTATGGCCGGCCCCTATACTTTGTTCTCGCAGCGCGCGAAATCGCACGCACTGTCGTGCCTACTATAATCGCAGCCTTATGTACTGCAGCTTTATGCATAGTTATACATCATATCTGCTAACCAAATTTGTTAATAGAAGCATAGCATTTAGGCCCACATTTAATAAATGGTGCTTAGCCATGAGCCACCTTGAAGTCCATATAAGTGAAAAGAGTACAGTACTTTGAGTACAGTTTTCACTCAATTCCAATAAATATGGGCGTTACTGTTTTCATTTGAGATGCGTTTGCTTGATATTGCTAAACTTATTTTTTTGACAGGCTCACAATAGCTGCTATTCTTTGGAGCAAGGAATGTATTGCTGCACAATTCCAATGCCTTGCATATCACAACTGCAAAACATTGCAGCCTCATAACCTTTCCTACCCTGTTTTCCTACAAAGGGCAGCAAGGTGTTCAGCAATATTTTAATTCCATCTAAGCCCACTTATATTCATTGGATAAAACCAGTTACCCTAAATTTGATATTTTAATACATGCAGGGCCCGCAACAGATAACTCATTGTTAGCTTACCAACAAAGACGTGAACGTAATTAAGAGATAAAGCCATACTTCAAAAGAGCCTGTAAATTACTTGTTCTTGATTTACTCTCCAATACCACTTTTTCAGCGTTGTGTAAACTCTCATTAATGTTTCCCCCTCTCCTCAACAAAAAAAAACTCTTAACTCATAAATGACTACCTTGTCAATGTCCTTGGCCAACATCTTGCTTCTCCATCTTGTTCTTTAGTGGAAAACATTTGTGATGTAGTGATAACTTTTAAGGCTGGGGTGGCCAACTCCAGTCCTCAAGGGCCATCAAGAGGTCAGGTTTTAAGGACATCCCTGCTTCGGCACCTGTGCTCAATCGTTTAATTTACAGTTAAAGGCACTGGGCCCTTTAGCAATATTTTGCTTGCAATATTGGAGTTGAAATCCAGTAAAACCCTCAGGCAGACACAGTTATACAACCTATATAATCTTCGATATCTGTTTCAGAATTGAAGGCATGTTTACCAGTTTCCCAAATGTATGCCCCAATGCACAACTTTGAATATCACAATATTCACAATATTACATTCTGCAAGACTTCTGCCCGCCTGGGGAAAGATACAGCAAAAATGCCGAAGCTGCAGTGATGTGACTGCTAAGTTAAAGGAATGTAACTAATATGCTCCACACCATGGGCTACTTACTACGTCTTCACAAAAAAAGTATTGCTGCTCTTCTATCATTTTTGGAAGAGTTGCAATGTTTCTTCCATTTTGCCAAGCTAGACGATATATCGCACTTCTCTATGAAACATGCAAGGCTTATTTTTAATTGTGTATATTACGCATGTGGCATAATAATTGGTAGCACGTTACCAGCTGACATAGGAATAGAGTGAACCACTTGAAAAGTAAACAATCTGATGTATTGTATGTAACCCATATTCCCCCCCTCCCAATCGCAGATAGAGTGCATGTGAGGGGAATCTATATGTATTACCAGGTGTGTGGTGCTTTTACCTGTCAGGTTCACAGGAGGCCTGAGCCTCCGCCAGTGAGAGCCTCGTGTGTATCCTCTGGAACAATACTCATATATACACAGCGCCTCCACCTGTGTAGGATTCTAAGGGTAGAATGACCCTGACACAGGACACACATACAGTAGCCAATACACCGGAGTATATATATAACAATTTACTGAATATGTATAACAATCACATCAGCAAGGTGTCACTTTATAACACTAATGGCACAACTACCCGGTCACCTCGCAGGGCTTTGTACCCCACACCTTATTTCCCCAAAGTCACCAATAGTCCCGTAACCCCACCCAAGTGTGGAACAGCGCTGCCCAATAAGATGAAGTGTATAGGTGGTGCACTTGGTGATTTAACTAGTACCTGCCCGGTGCTCCTGCACCCGGGTACAGCAAACAACAGCCAGGGGATCGGTCTGCGCCCAACGCCGAAGCCGTCAGCGATGGCGTCCTCCTCCTGGTGAATGGTCTCCTTCTGAGTGATATTAACGCACAGATAGTCTCTGTCTCTGCTACTGCAGAGAATGATTCCCTTCAACACTGACCCTTCTTGCCAGAGCACGCTGCAGCTGTGTCCCTGACTAAACTGACTGCTAACAGGGCAAAGTCCCTATCTGCAGGGGCCATCCCTAGAGAAGCCACAAACTGAAAGGTAAGTTGGGCCTAGCTGGGGCCTAGGGGGTAACCTGGCCTAGTGTAGGAGCACTGGCTCCCTACACACACTTCCTCCTCCTACCTTAATCCAGCACAAACTGACTTTCTCACTCAGCGCAACAATGTATCCATTCCCTGCTGCAGGGAATGTCTAAGTGGAGGAGTACACGGAGCGCAAAAACTCCTCTCACAGGTAAAGATGTTTGTTCACAGGAATCAGGTCTCCGTATAAGCAGCATATGTTAAAAAGAAAAGAGAAGAATTTTTTTTTTTTTTAATACATAATACATAAACAAAACTAGAGCAAGGAGCACCAGTTCACTCACATGCTCCAGGATATAAAAAGCAGTTTAACCACTCTGGGTTCAGGAACGACGCAGCTTTGCTTGGCTTTGCTTAAATCTGCTGAATAGAGTCCTTCTCTTGTTTCTTACTCCCGCACTCTGGCGGCGTCTGATGTCACGGACCTTCTACTTTCGTCCTTCACTGGTAGTGGAGGGGTTGCCCGGCTGGGTAGTCAGCGTCAGCGCGAGATTTGGATCTCTCAGCGGGGAGACAGCCATCGGCAAGGCAGAGGCTCCAAACTGCTACACAGGTCACAGGCGTGTCACCCCTGAAAAAGTCCGGTCATTTGGATGAAAAGCGTAGGGATATCACTTGTGCTGTGACCTGTGTAGCAGTTTGGAGCCTCTGCCTTGCCGATAACTGTCTCCTCGCTGGGCTGGCCTCCATCACCATCTTATCTCCCCCCCATTATCATCTTATTCCCCCCCTATCATCATCATCTCACCCTGCCCCCCCATCATCTTCTCACCTTGCCCCCCATTCTCTCACCCTGGCCCCCATCCTTTCACCATCTCACCCTGGCCCCCATCCTTTCACCATCTCACCCTGCCCCCCCCATCCTATCACCATCTCACCCTGCCCCCCCCATCCGGTCACTATCTCACCCTGCCCCCCCATCCTCTCACATCTCACCATCTCACCCTGGCCCCCCATCCTGTTACCATCTCACCCTGCCCCCCCATCCTGTCACCATCTCACCCTGCCCCCCCCATCATGTCACCATCTCACCCTGGCCCCCCCATCCTGTCACCATCTCACCATCTCACCCTGGCCCCCCCATCCTGTCAACATCTCACCCTGCCCCCCATCCTGTCACCATCTCACCCTGGCCCCCCCATCCTGTCACCATCTCACCCTGGCCCCCCCATCCTGTCACCATCTCCCCTCCCCCCCCATGCTCTCATCATCTCACCCTGGCCCCCCCATCCTCTGACGATCTCACCCTGGCCCCCCAATCTGTGTCCTTACCTTATTGCCAGGAAGGACAGTCATACAGACGTCTCTAGGCCGCCGGGGTGTGGGCTCCGCTCCCGCAGTCCTCTGATTGGCTCTCCGCTCCTCCAATCAGGGACAGGCTGCACACAGACACACACACGAGTGCTCCTGCCCGCCCCCAGTCTCAGTACTACTCTCTGCACTGCCTACCCTCGCGCTTGCGCTGCCCTCCGCCACCGCAAAAATGGTAATACCGGACACATATGCGTCTGATATTACCTCTGATTTTATACCGGACAGGCAACGGAATTACCGGCCTGTCCGGGTGAAAACCGGACACCTGGCAACCCTAGCCTCAATGGAGCATAAGTCCATAAACACGTTCTTATCCACAAGGAAATCTGCATTGGTAAATAGTGACAGTTTTTAGAAGAAAATAAAATATTTTTTTTTTCAAGTTTTGTTAAATTGCAATTAAAAATGTAACTAGTTTAGTTGTTTAAATTTCATTCATCTTTGTAGCATTAAAAAAAAAGCCCAGCTGCAATGAATAAAGATCTAACACAGTGCTGGAAATTGCAGCTTCTCTTTTTACTCACTACATGGATTTCCCATTCTGTTTAAATAAGCAATCTGTGCCGGTCATATTTTTTGTACACATTATAGAGGGAGGGTGGCTTTTGTCTCCGGACTGAGACACCCCCTTGGTTCAGGATATGCACAGAATTCTTGTCTGTCCAGGATATGCACAGAATTCTTGTCTGTCCATGCAACAGGAGACACATTTAAGAAGAATAAATGTCATATGTATTGCAAGGAGGTATTTTGATGGTTGAAAGTCTGGCCTTGCTCATGCAGATTATGTTGTTGACTGTGAATTTGAGATTTGCTATTTGAAATGAATATTGATAAACAGCCCTATGGGCCACTCCATATTTTTCACCACAGAAACATTTACAGTTTGGCTCAGTGCTTTATTATAGTATTCCTTACGCCTGTATAAATGTAAATGTGCTTATCCATACTTTACAATAATGTTCCATGCTTATGAATGCAGACAAACTTGCATTATAGATTTTCCCGGTTTTACAAATAGGTGAGCTTTATACTTTCTGTGCTAGCGTGCCATGTTTGCACAGAGATACAGTAATGCATAGGCTTACCCTTATCTCACTGCACTACATCCTACTCCAATAAACAAATGACCTCAGCTCTGTTTTACTACAATACTCTGCCCTTCTAAAGACAAGTGAGAGTATCCACACTGATAATAGTATTTGCTACTACAATAAACGTCTGGCTTTGTCAGGGTTTTTTTTAATTGTAGTGTCCTTTTATTCATTAGACAGATCAATTTATAATAGTATTTCCCACTTTTACACTTATACTGTAGGAGTTAATTTGTTCCTTAGCTAGTACTTTCAACTGCCGCTGTACATATAGGGTTACCAGGTGGCTTCTCCAAAAATACTGGACACAATGGTGAAAGGTGTGACGCACTCGAGACACACACACCTCTCTCTGCTCTATGCTGTTTCCCCCTCTCTTTGGCCTCATCCATGGCTCCACCACCATTAACCAGCAGCAGCCAATCAGGATGGAGGAAGTTGTGAAGCTCCTGTCAACAGCTCTGCTCTCTCCCTGGTCAGGGAAATCCCGCGGACCCCCAAGCTGGTCAGGTCACTATATACATGTCCAGTATTAATTACCTCTATTTTTTTTTATTGGACAGTGTCCAAATACATACATACATACATACAAAAAACATAAACAAAAAAAAGGCCAGCGCAACATACAAAATGACACAACATATAGTACAATATAGTACAAATACATAGGGTGACCAGATTTTCAAATGTAAAAACCAAGGCACATTAAAAAATAATATTTATAAATCAAACTATGCCCCTCCATTTTTTTGCCTTTTTTTCTCCCCTCCCCATCCTCCCTCTCCCCATCCTATTTCTTCCCTCTCCCTCCTTCTCCCCACATCCTCTTTTCTCTCTCTCCCCCCATTTTCTCTCCTCCCTCTCCCCCATCCACTCTCCCCCCACTCCCTCTCCATCCTCTCTCCACACCCCCACTGCCTCTCCATCCCCACTCCCTCTCCATCCTCTCTCCACCCCCACTCCCTCTCCATCCTATCTACCCCCCCCCAACCTATCTCCTCCCCCCAACTCCCTCTCCATCCTATCTCCCCACCAACTCCCTCTCCATCCTATCTCCCCACCAACTCCCTCTCCATCCTATCTCCCCCCCAACTCCCTCTCCATCCTATCTCCCCCCCCAACTCCCTCTCCATCCTATCTCCTCCCCCAACTCCCTCTCCATCCTATCCTCCCCCTCCACATCCTCTCTCCCCACCCCTACTGCCTCTCCATCGTCTCTCCCCACCCCCCACTGCCTCTCCATCCTCTCTCCCCCCATTCCCTCTCCATCCTCTCCCCCGACTTCCTTTCCATCCTCTCCCCTCACTCCCTTACCATCCTCTCCCCCTCACTACCTCTCCATCCTCCCTCCCCCCCAATACTCTCTCCCCATATATACACACAAACACTACACCATATACACACATACCAAACATGCAACATTAGTTTAACACACACATACCATCTATAATACACATTTATATTTAACATATGCAAACACTAAATATACAACATATGCATGCATATAATGCATGAAACACACATATGCATTACCAATACACACACTTACCAGAACACACACACACACACACACACACACACATACACACGGGACCAGGAACAGGGATATCTATAGAGGAGCAGCTCTAAGTAGCAGCTCAAAGCAGGAGAGCTCTGCAGCTCCACCTAATGCCCAGAAGCTCTAGCAGCAAACAACCCTTCTCTCCTCCCTCCTACAGGCTACAGCTGTTCTTATCTGATCGGCTCCGTGCTCTGCCGGCATCCTCCTCTGATCTGCTCCAACCTCCGCTCTCCTCCTACCCACCCAAACCGGTAGGACACCTATCTAATAACCGGGACTGTCCCAGCTAAACCGGGACATTTTAACAGTTTTTGGGGCACCGGGACAGCTCACTAAAAACCGGGACTGTCCCGGCTAAACCTGGGATGTCTGGTGACCGTACAAATACAAGACAGTCCGTTTCAATACCGAAAACCAGGCAACCCTAGGTATACTCTCTAAATGCACCCATGGTGATAATATTATGCTACATAGGCGAGTTTATTTGTGTTTGTAATCGTACTCTGATAAACAGGTACAAAGATAGACAGCATGCATTATAATGGTATTGCACAGCTCTATTGACCGGTGAACTTTTCTATCTGTGTACTCTGCTTCTGTAATCAGGCACGTAAGAGTTTCCAGACTTTATAATGGCATTCACTGCTTAACATTGTGGTTGAATTACATTTTTTTATTTGTTCAGCCTCCAAATGACATGAAACTCTAGAAACAAGCTCCGCTGCAGCAATGGAAAGGCGAAGACATTCTTCCTCTCACGTAAATGTCATAAAGTGACATAAGTTGTGGCAGATGCATATGGAAGGAATAAAATGCCTAAATATACTTCATTTTAAGTAACATTGCAAGCGAGCATATTTCCGAGTCTCTCAAAACTGCAAGCGTAGCATTATTTTTTTTTTAAAGATAAAATCTTTTCACCTGTTTGCAAAAAGGCAACCCCGTGGCGTGTTCCCTGAAGGATCATATGTCAAAAAATGCATGGACTCAGCAGGCAGAGATTAAATACAGTATGCATACAGTATGTTAAAAGGCCTCAACAAGGTGAACATAATATTGTTTTAAAAACGAACACACTATTTCTAGAAGTTAATTTCTCTATTCCTGGTTTGTTTAATTCTATCAATTAATGTTGTTCTTTATCCCCACTAAGCCGTGAACTTTCACAGAATCTTACGTTTCTATTATGTTAGTTCATTTCTGTTACTATATCGATTAAAAAAAGTGTGTATTGTATTTAGAATCACAGGCTGCAGTGGTAGCATTGCTTTGGTTGGTATTCAGACCGATATTTTGAGTTGGAAAGTATGTCATACCAATGTCAAAGTGTGACAGGTAAGTATCTCCGGAAGCAGGGGGATCCCCGAGCTGAAATTAATGGGGTTCAGCGCCGGAGACCCCCTGCTTCAATCCTGTGTTAAAACATGAAAATTTTAAAAAGAGCATGAATTTCTCCTTTAAGTCTGAAATGCACAACAGTAAGTACCACAGGATGCCTATTATACACTGCTTTTGTTAGATAAGTGAAGCTAACCAACAAAGGTTATGAAACATGTATTGGTATGAAAATGTATATATTTGTGCTAATTTTCGATGACCCTATAAGATGATGGTAAAATACCGCAATTCTTTAAAATAGTAAAAGTTGGATGAGACGGTCCGTAGTGTCTTTTAGGGAGCGAGGGAGAGAGGGAGAGAGGGAGAGATCCAAAAAGTGCTTATGTAAAGCATCTCAAGAACGTTGTCAGCAGGAAAGTTATCATTTATAACGAAACGAGTGTCAGCCATGGTTGGCTTCTTTTGTGAACAGATATTTTTCTGTTATAGAAATCTTTTCCTTTTGAAATTTGGCAGCGTTTTAGGAAACCTCCTCATACTGTCTGTTCATAAAGAATACATGCACATTTATTCCCGACGAGAGGAAGATCAAGGTACAAAATGCAATGTTTTGATCATGAAGTCCTATATCGGTATGCTTCAACTATTATACTTGTGTGCTTTGATTCTCTTTTTGTGGGAATTAAATGAACACATGATTTTGACAAATATAAAGGTTCCCCGCAATGTTAGTTATACCGTATGGCTGGAACGTTTGGACTGAAGTCAAGATTGCAAATATATTTAGCAAAACAAAGATAGAAGAATCAGGTGGGGTCTACTGATATCTATGAACATGACACTACAAGAAGCCACATGTACAAATTTAAATTAGGGTCCCATTCAATGAACGCTATACTTTATATGGATATTAATAAATGGGCCTACATAAAAGTTCAAAATAATCCATAACACAATGGCCTATATCCAACACAATGTATTCTTGTTGCTTGGACATCGACCCTCAATCTTGATTAAAGACAATGATCATTCTTTGATTGCAGATTAATCATTTAAGGTCCCCCCCCCAATAAAAACGTTTCTTCTTATTAGCAGCCACATACTATGTGTCCTCTCTCCACCAACATGTTAAATCAACTTGCTAGCGGACCAAATATACGAATGGCCATGATGTGGCCTCTGGCCTGGGGGTTAACTCTTACTTGCTACAGGGGTTAATTAGGCTTTCACAGGTAATGCTTCACCTCTTTGGTATGCAAGAGAGGAGGCAGTCTCTATGGGCATTTATATAAATTTATATATATGTTTATGTACTGTATACATATATATATATATATATATGTATATATATATATATATATATATATATATATATATATATATATATATATATATGTATACATATATATATATATATATATATATACATATATATATATATATACAGTATATATATATATAATATATATATATATATATCACAAATAAAGTGTAGCGCTAAAGTGTATAGTGAAGTAAGGTGTTAATAAGCATATGTGCATAAATATAATCAATAACAATGATTTAAAATAAATCAAATGATTTGTGTAACACCAAAAGAAAAAAAGAAAAAAAAGAAAACCAAACACGTGAAATAAAGATGAAAAGTCCAGATCAGGAGTGATATGTATATACACACAGTCATGTGAAAAAGAAAGTACACCCTCTTTGAATTCCATGGTTTTACATTTCAGGACATAATAAGAATCCTCTGTTCCTTAGCAGGTCTAAAATTTACGTAAATACAACCTCAGATGAACAACAACATGACATATTACACTGTCATGATTTATTTATCAAAAATATAGCCAAAATGGAAAAGCTACAGTATGTGTGAAAAACTAAGTACACCCTTCCTGCTTCCATAGGATTTAAGATGCTAAGTACCAGGCAGGTGCTGCTAATCAAATGCCCTTGATTAATTGATCATCAGCAAATGTGACCACCTCTATAAAAGCCGAAGTGTTAGCAGTTTGCTGGTCTGGAGCATTCGGGTGTGTGTTAACTCAATGCAAAGGAGGAAAGATATCAGCAATAATCTTAGAGAAGCAATTGTTGCTGCCCATCAATCTGGGAAGGGTTATAAGGCCATTTCCAAACAATTTAAAATCCATCATTCTACAGTGAGAAAGATTATTCAAAAGTGTAAAACATTCAAGACAGTTGCCAATCTTCCCAGGAGTGGACATCCCAGCAAATTCACCCCAAGGTCAGACCGTGCAATGCTCAGTGAAATTGCAAAATACCCAAGAGTTACATCTCAGACTCTACAGGCCTCAGTTAGCATGTTAAATGTTAAAGTTCATGACAGTACAATTAGAAAAAGACTGAACAAGTATGGTTTGTTTGGAAGGGTTGCTAGGAGAAAGCCTTTTCTCTCTAAAAAGAACATGGCAGCATGGCTTAGGTTTGCAAAGTTGCATCTGAACAAACCACAAGACTCCTGGAACAATGTGCTTTGGACAGACGAGACCAAAGTGGAGATGTTTGGCCATAATGCACAGCGCCACATTTGGTGAAAACCAAACACAACATATCAGCACAAACACCTCATACCAACTGTCAAGCACAGTGGTGGAGGGGTGATGTTTTGGGCTTGTTTTTGCAGCCACAGGACCTGGGAACCTTGCAGTCATTGAGTCAACCATGAACTCCTCTGTATACCAAAGTTTTCTAAAGTCAAATCTTTCCGACAGCTAAAGCTTGGCCGAAATTGGGTCATTCAACAGGACAATGATCCCAAGCACACCAGCAAATCTACAACAGAATGGCTGAAAAAGAAAAGAATCAAGGTGTTGCAATGACCCAGTCAAGGTCCAGACCTCAACCCAATTGAAATGCTGTGGCTGGACCTTAAGAGTCAGTGCATAAACACATGCCCACAAACCTCAATAAACTGAAGCAACGTTGTAAAGAAGAGTGGGACAAAATTCCTCCACAATGATGTGAGAGACGCGATAAAGTCATACAGAAACTGATTACTTCAAGTTATTGCTGCTAAAGGTGGTTCTACAAGCTATTGAATCATAAGGTGTACTTAGGTTTTCACACATGGCTTCTCCATTTTCGCTTTATTATTGCTAAATAAATCATGATACGGTGTAATATGTCATATTTTGTTGTTCATCTGAGGTTGTATTTACCTAATTTTAAGACCTGCTAAGGAACAGATGATTATTATTATGTCCTGATGTGTAAAACAATAGAATTCAAAAAGGGTGTATATATATATATATATATATATATATATATATATATATATATATATATATATATCCATACGATACCATTCCACAGTCAATCCGCAGTCAGGAAATCAGGAGACAGCACTCAGATGTAAATAACGAAAAAATGTATTAATTTGAAATATAATACATCACAGAACCCAAAGTTTCAGTCCTCAAGAATGGGACCTTCCTCAGGGGGGTGCAAAATATATATATATACACACACACACACACACACACACACACACACACACACACACACACACACACACACACACACACACACACACACACACACACACACACAATCCGTCCAAAAACCAGGCATTCACGTATACGTAGATAAAGCTGATGTATTGTGTATACCGTCCATGTGTCAGCAGATATGGATAAATAGGACAGGTACTCCAAGAACCAAAATCCAAAGGTGAAATGTATTCCTCAATGTTTCGGCTCCCAACAGAGCCTTCATCAGGATCCTTGACAAAGGCTCTGTTTGGACAATATGTCATCTATCTATCTATCTATCTATCTATACACACACACATTTTGTAAGAGGTTTTTTTTTTGCAGTCCTATTCCCTACTGAGCTTTTAGCCATTTTGAACCTGTAGCCGTTTTAATGTGGAGTGGGGTTAGATTTGTTGTGGTATTGGGCGTGGCTGAAGGGAGACTAGGTGACCTGTTGAGAGATGTGGGGGTTAAACCCCTGTATGTCATACCGGCTAGTACTGCAGAAAGAAATGAACAAAGACGAATAGGAAATGGCAGCCCTTGGCACTTTTTTCAGAATTTTCTTTCTGCTTCACAATGGTATTTTGGACCAAGACTACATTTTTAAAGTTTCCAGTGACTGAGCTCCAGATCAGAACCAACGCTAACACCACCCTAACTCCTGTTACTAGTTTTAAATACCTGGGCATATGGCTTGATTCCCATTTAACATTCAGGATGCACATTGATACCTGACATTCAAAACCTATACCAAACTAGGTGTACTTTACAGGAACAAATCCTCCCGAAGTCTGCTGGTCAGAAAGTGTATCGCACAGCAGATGCTAATGCCAATTATCGACTATGGAGACATAGTATACGGCTCGGCACCCCTAACCCACTTTAGCAAACTTGACACCCTCTACAATTCAATATGCCGTTTTGTTCTCCAATGCAACTACAACACACATCACTGCGAAATGCTCAAAGAACTAGATTGGTCATCAGTTGAGTCTAGGCGCAAAGTTCACCTTTCCTGTCTTGCCTTCAAATACTTTCTGGGCAAGCTACCCATCTATCTGAACAAGCTCCTCACCCCTACCACATGCATCACTTATCTGATATCTGACTCCAAAAGACTGTTCATGGTCCCAAGGCTCAACAAAGTATCCAGCCGCTCCTCCCTCTCTTACCGTGCACCACAAAACTGGAACAACCTACCGGAGACTCTCACATCCACCACCAGTTTAAGTTCTTTCAAAACCAAAGCTGTCTCACATTTTAATCTGGTCTGTAACTGTTACATACACCCATAATATACAGTTAGGTCCGGAAATAATTGGACACTGATACAAGTTTTGTTATTTCTGCTGTGTACCAAAATAAATTCAAGTTACAGTTAAATAATGAATATGGGCTTAAAGTGCAGTCTATCAGCTTTAATTTGAGGGTATTCACATCCAAATTGGATAAAGGGTTTAGGAATTACATCTCTTTAATATGTAACTTTTTCAAGGGACCAAAAGTAATTGGACAATTGACTCAAAAGCTGTTTCATGGACATGTGTGGGCTATTCCTTTGTTATTTCATCATCAATTAAGCAGGTAAAAGGTCTGGAGTTGATTCCAGGTGTGGCATTCGCATTTGGAAGCTTTTTCTGTGAATACACAACATGCGGTCAAAGGAGCTCTCAATGCAAGTGAAACAGGGCATCCTTAGGCTGCAAAAAAAAAGAAAACTCATCTGAGATAGCAGGAACATTAGGAGTGGCCAAAACAACAGTTTGGTACATTCTGAGAAAAAAGAACGCAGTGGTGAGCTCTGCAACACAAAAGGGCCTGGACGTCCACGGAAGACAACAGTGGTGGATGATCGTAGAATCCTTTCCATGGTAAAGAAAAACCACTTCACAATAACCAGCCAAGTGAAGAACACTCTCCAGGAGGTAGGCATATCATTATCCAAGTCTACCATAAAGAGAAGACTTCACAAGAGCAAATACAGAGGGTTCACCACAAGGTGCAAACCATTCTTAAGCCTCAAGATTAGAAAGGCCAGATTAGACTTTGCCAACAATATCTAAAAAAGCCAGCCCAGTTCTGGAACAGCATTCTTTGGAAAGATGAAACTAAGATCAACCTGTACCAGAATGATGGGAAGAAAAAAGTATGGAGAAGCCTTGGAACGGCTCACGATCCGAAGGATACCACATCATCTGTAAAACACGGTGGAGGCAGTGTGATGGCATGAACAGGCATGGCTTACAGTGGCACTGGGTCACTAGTGTTTATTGATGATGTGAAAGAAGACAGAAGCAGCCGGATGAATTCTGAAGTGTATAGGGATATGTTGTCTGCTCAGATTCAGCCAAATTCAGCGAAGTTGATTGGACGGCGCTTCACTTTACACATGGACAATGACCCAAAACATACTGCGAAAGAAACCCAGGAGTTTTTCAAGGCAAAGAAGTGTGGAATATTCTGCTATGGCCGAGTCAATCACCTGATCTCAACCTGATCGTGCATGCATTTCACTTGCTGAAGACAAAACTTAAGGCAGAAAGACCCACGAACAAACAACAACTGAAGACAGCTGCAGTAAAGGCCTGGCAAAGCATCACAAAGGAGGAAACCCAGCGTTTGGTGATGCCCATGCGTTCCAGACTTCAAGCAGTCATTGCCTGCAAAGGATTCTCAACAAAGTATTAAAAATAAACATTTTCTTTATGATTGTGTTAATTTGTCCAATTACATTTGAGCCCCTGAAATAAGGGGACTGTGTATGAAAATGGTTGCAATTCCTAAACGTTTCATACGATATTTTTGTTCAACCCCTTGAATTAAAGCTGAAAGTCTGCACTTCTATTACATCTTGGTTGTTTCATTTCAAATCCATTGTGGTGGCGTATAGAGCCAAAATGATGAAAATTGTGTCAGTGTCCAATTATTTCCGGACCTAACTGTATATTATCTTTAATTGTGCATGCAATGTCTTGTATATAATGTATACCCTGTTCACTTATGTAACTATATTTGTAACCATGTATTATTTGTCAATTTAACTCTATGCCCAGGTCATACTTGAAAACGAGCGGTAACTCTCAATGTATTACTTCCTTGTAAAACATTTTATAAATAAAAATAAATAAATAAAATACATTTTCTTAGGCGTCTCTTCACCTGGACATTTTTCCTATACCTTTTACGGAAAGTTAGGGTTAGGACTTCCGCTGCTTTACAGTATATTGAATAGGGCCCTTGCTGAGTAGCATATGACGTGTGACTAGAGTTGCCAGGTGGCTTCTCCAAAAATGCTGGACACAATGTTGAAAAGTGTGACGCGCTCGAGACACACACACTCCTCCCTCACTCCACTCCATGCTGTTTCCTCCGCTCCTTGGCCTCACCCTCAGGCCCCTGACACCGCTTCCTAACTGCATTAGCCAACTGCAGTCAATCAGGATGGAGGAAGCTGCCCAGCCCCCAAGCAACAGCCCTGCTCTCTCTGCTAGGGGAAATCCGTCCCCCCAAGGCAATCAGGTCACTATGTTCAGAGAGGTAGTACCAGACCCATACATGCCCAGAATTACCTCTTATTTTTTACTGGACAGTGTGTCTAAATACAGGCCAGTCTGGTGCAATACTGGACACCAGGCAGCACTACGAGTGACCCATTTAGCAGCATATTTTAGAGTGATACTCAACCATTTAATGACTGTCAAAGATTTATATTAGTTTGTATATGTTTACAAGCTTTTGACTTTAAGTATCAAAGGTGTAACTCTGAACTACATTACTGCAAGAAATATCGAGAAATATACTACCTCTTATGATTTATCAGGAATTAATACTGCAGCCATTTCAAAACTGCAATGACTAGGAATAAGGAGCAGACTTCTTGGCCCAATTTGCATTGGTCTACACTTTATATTTTGGGCAAAAATATTTGTAAGTAAATTCACAAAGCCGCAGGATTATTTCACAATTAATTATGACTTCCCGGAAGAAAAAGAATAAGCTGTGCATTGCTTGACATTTTGGCAGTGAAGGGGTTAATCAAGCATGCATACTCAACGTTTAAGGCTGCGTTTACAGTACTGGCTACAGCGACGGCGACGCTACAGGTGATGTCACACGTCACCGTCGTTGTAGTGAAAGTTACACACTGGTGGGCGATGTGGCTGGCGGCAAGGAGCTATGTCATTGGCTGCTGCAAGTCACGTGGTGCGGCTGTCTCTGGAAATCTCAAATTCTTTTTACTACAGTGATTTTGGTGTCTGTGACATCACATGTCGCTGTCACGCCCACTATGGGCGGTCGCTATGGACTACATTAAGTTGCTTTGCACTTTGAACCAGCTATGCTGAAGCTGGGATATCCTGAAAAACTGACCTGTTGAAGGGACTTGAGGACTGGAGTTGAGCTCCCCTGATTGAAGGCGCTTGACTCAAGTTTGAAAGGTCGACCATCAAAATGATGCGTGACCTTGAACAAATCATTGTAACGCCCCATGATTCTGTCTGCCCACTTGCAATCGATTAATAATAACAACAACAACAACATTGTTCTCTGTACTCCTGCTAAGTTGTCCTATAGACTCACCCCATTAATATGTTAGTGGAATGCACCCCACATATGGTTGCAGGAAGACGTCTAAAGAGTTTTTTCCTTGGGATTGGCTGCTCAAGGCAGGTTTCAATGTGATCAGTGCTAAACACAATGAAAGGTCTTTGTCATTGGTTCTCCAGTGGCTTATGGAGCCAGTGACCCAGCGCCTTGAAATGTGTTGCAGATGCCACTGGCAGTGAAGGTGTGATGTGCAGTGAGAGTAATATCTCTGTTTTCGTCTCACAGGTTTGAAAGTGAAGTAACAGTACAGTTTGTACTACTGTATTGTTGGGATTGAGTTCCTCACTGCTGGATGGGCTTGCAGCACACTTTTCATTCGGCTTGTTTAAAGTCTTCACACGTCCCCTTCTTGTTCCTTCTGAGACTATAGATGAGCCAAAGGAATGACTGAGCAGTGAATTGAATTGGTTCTTTGGAGTTGGAATATGTTGGGGTTTGCAAACCTATTTTATCCTTACACACAACAAGCATACTGTATTTCTTTAGCAAATCAGGAAGTCTGAAGAGAATTGTGTAACTATCAAGTCATTTTAAATTCAGTAGGCTGCAGGGACCAGCAAACTAAAAACACAATTTCCCAGAAGAAAAAATGTGGAGGTGATATTTTTTATCGTCTGTAAAAAAAAATGTGATTGTGGCTTTCAAGAATACTTACTAAAGCAAGATGCTTGAAGAAAGGCACCACAGGACTCGCAGACATGCACTAGTTCAGGGGTGCTGAACTCCGGTCCTCATGCCCCCCCACAACAGGTCAGGTTTTCAGAAAATGCCAACTTCAGCACAGGTGGCTCAATCTGAGGCTCAGTCAAAGACTGAGCTTCTGATTAAGCCACCTGTACTGAAGCAGGGACTTATTGAGCCACCTGTGCTGAAGCAGGGACTAATTGAGCCACCTGTGCTGAAGCTGGTATATCCTGAAAACCTGACCTGTTAGAAGTATTTCCAAAGTGACAGCCCCCTTCCCCTTCTGATAGGCTCTGATCTGGAGACCCGCCCTCTCTCTAGCAGTGAACCAATTGTATCTAGTTACTGCCCAGTCAATCATATTCTAGGAACTACATTGCCTAAAATGCTGTGCAAGGACTGAATTAAATAGCCCCGAGCAAGCGATTGATTACAGGAGAACAGATTGATCTGCAGCTTACGTAGCTAATCACTTGTTAGTGTGCAGATTGTGTTGATGCACATATTGAATGGGAAAAAATATATTTAAAAAAAAAACGGCAGCTTGAATTTCATCTTTAAAGCAGCAGTGCGATCAAAATGTTTTTTTGTATTTTAAAAAAAAAAACATATTTTAAGAGATGTTTTCTTATCTTTCCAGCGCTGTTTTTATTGTTAAGTTTACCATCTGCTTGACTAGAGGGACCTCAGCGAAAGTGTACAAATTATACAATATTGTTTTGGATTAATCCTCGTGATGTATCGGAGTATACCAGGAACCAGGAACCTGGGAGTTTAACTAGTCACTCAAAAAATTTCCCTTAAATTGCCCACAAAGTAAATTCACGCAAACTAAGAAAATAAAAGAAGTGGCTTAACTAGGCGGAAACTGTATTTAATCCACTGTAAAATAAAAAAAGATCACTTACACAGACATTTGCAATTGGAAACGCTACGTGGACAGGGAACTCTGATAAAAGAACAGAAGTGTCACAGCACTGGCTTGGTACTTCCAGATATGTAGTAGTTATGAGTACAAAAAAGAGGGGTGAAGGTGGGCAGCTAAAACATGGTGTGACATGCAATGTGATTATCGTGTGAAATAAACAATATTGTAGACCTTGTAAGTGTAAAACACTAAAGATGCGTCTGCAGCCTTTCTTGAGGGGTGGCTCAACACCCCTAGAACTGGAGAAAAGACAAAAGAACAGGGCGCACAACGCACATAGTGAAGCACAGTAAAAAAAAGTGAAATTTACTAAAGGGTAATAAGGTCTGCGTACATCAGAAAAGATAAAATCAAGCAATGGATTAGTGGGGTTACCACACAGAGGGACGGCTGGAAACGTTGCTCTTCAACCGATGTAGGGGAAGAAACAGGAGACCAGCGGTCATCAATCCAGGCAGGAAACCCCTTGAATCAGTGGAGTACACTCTCTCCGTCTCAGGGTGATAAGATGGTGAGTTCACAGTGCTAAGTCCCGCACACACAAGTCCCGTAGCAAGGCATGTATTGAAGATTGAAATGATGGCCCAGATCGACGAAGTGGTGCTATTACATGCATTAAATGCCAGGGGATCTCAAAGAAGCCCCTGCAACTCTTTACATACCGGGATTGAGCCCGCGTCACCATGGCAACTCGGCGTCAAATGACGCCGCTGCGCCATGTGAAGTGATGTCACACGCATCAAATGACGCCGCAGGTCACATGACCCCGCAGCGTCATCTGATGCGGAGGAAGGTAGGCGGCGGGGTGCGAGATCAGGGGGGCGCAGCACAAAAAGTTTGCGCTCCCCTGAGTTAAGTAGTTCAGTCATGTTGTTCCTTCCAAATTAGCAATTGGAGACATTTATATAGTACGTCTGCACCCTAGTGGTATTTGCTCAGCAAAGTCTGAAAGGTGTAATGCAGAATGTCATTAGGGCCTCCATGCACTGTGCTCTGCTAGGCTACTTAACCCTTGGGCTGCCCTAAGACGTAGCCACTACTTCATGCGCTCTGGCACTCCAGGGGCCCCATGATTTAGTGGCTACATTAACTCCTGACATATTACAGCTCGTGTTCCAGCGGAGATTGGGTCGGGCTGCACGCAAGGAGAAGTCCTCTTCTGTTTCCAGATTCAGTGATCGCTCTGAGGAGTGGTCACGTGATCGGCAAATGAGAGTGGGAGCTGTGTGCTACCCTGGTGCCTTGGCCCCTCCTGCACCGAAAGGGTTACTGTGACATTAGCCAAAAATCACACCACGTTAATAGTAAAAATGCAGGCACCCTAGCCCATACATTGTGCAGCGCTAATGAGAATGCAGGCACCCTAACCCATACATTGTGCAGTGATATTGGGAATGCAGGCACCCTAGCCCATACATTGTGCAGCGCTATTGGGAATGCAGGCACCCTAACCCATACATTTTGCAGCGCTAATGAGAATGCAGGCACCCTAGCCCATACATTGTGCAGTGCTATTGGGAATGCAGGCACCCTAACCCATACATTGTGCAGTGCTATTGGGAATGCAGGCACCCTAACCCATACATTGTGCAGTGCTATTGGGAATGCAGGCACCCTAACCCATACATTGTGCAGCGCTAATGGGAATGCAGGCACCCTAACCCATACATTGTGCAGTGATATTGGGAATGCAGGCACCCTAGCCCATACATTGTGCAGTGCTATTGGGAATGCAGGCACCCTAACCCATACATTGTGCAGTGCTATTGGGAATGCAGGCACCCTAGCCCATACATTGTGCAGTGCTATTGGGAATGCAGGCACCCTAACCCATACATTGTGCAGTGCTATTGGGAATGCAGGCACCCTAACCCATACATTGTGCAGTGCTATTGGGAATGCAGGCACCCTAACCCATACACTGTGCAGTGCTATTGGGAATGCAGGCACCCTAACCCATACATTGTGCAGTGCTATTGGGAATGCAGGCACCCTAACCCATACATTGTGCAGTGCTATTGGGAATGCAGGCACCCTAACCCATACATTGTGCAGTGCTATTGGGAATGCAGGCACCCTAACCCATACATTGTGCAGCGCTAATGGGAATGCAGGCACCCTAACCCATACATTGTGCAGTGCTATTGGGAATGCAGGCACCCTAACCTATACATTGTGCAGCGCTATTGGGAATGCAGGCACCCTAGCCCATACATTGTGCAGTGCTATTGGGAATACAGGCACCCTAACCCATACATTGTGCAGTGCTATTGGGAATGCAGGCACCCTAACCCATACATTGTGCAGTGCTATTGGGAATGCAGGCACCCTAACCCATACACTGTGCAGTGCTATTGGGAATGCAGGCACCCTAACCCATACATTGTGCAGTGCTATTGAGAATGCAGGCACCCTAACCCATACATTGTGCAGTGCTATTGGGAATGCAGGCACCCTAACCTATACATTGTGCAGTGATATTGGGAACGCAGACACCCTAACCCATACATTGTGCAGCGCTATTGGGAATGCAGGCACCCTAACCCATACATTGTGCAGTGCTATTGAGAATGCAGGCACCCTAACCCATACATTGTGCAGCGCTAATGAGAATGCAGGCACCCTAACCCATACATTGTGCAGTGCTATTGGGAATGCAGGCACCCTAACCTATACATTGTGCAGTGCTATTGGGAATGCAGGCACCCTAACCTATACATTGTGCAGTGCTATTGAGAATGCAGGCACCCTAACCTATACATTGTGCAGTGCTATTGGGAATGCAGGCACCCTAACCTATACATTGTGCAGTGCTATTGGGAATGCAGGCACCCTAACCTATACATTGTGCAGTGCTATTGGGAATGCAGGCACCCTAACCTATACATTGTGCAGTGCTATTGAGAATGCAGGCACCCTAACCTATACATTGTGCAGTGCTATTGGGAATGCAGGCACCCTAACCCATACATTGTGCAGTGTTATTGGGAATGAAGGCACCCTAGCCCATACATTGTGCAGTGCTATTGGGAATGCAGGCACCCTAACCCATACACTGTGCAGTGCTATTGAGAATGCAGGCACCCTAACCCATACATTGTGCAGTGCTATTGGGAATGCAGGCACCCTAACCCATACATTGTGCAGCGCTATTGGGAATGCAGGCACCCTAGCCCATACATTGTGCAGTGCTATTGGGAATGCAGGCACCCTAACCCATACACTGTGCAGTGCTATTGAGAATGCAGGCACCCTAACCCATACATTGTGCAGTGCTATTGGGAATGCAGGCACCCTAACCCATACACTGTGCAGTGCTATTGAGAATGCAGGCACCCTAACCCATACATTGTGCAGTGCTATTGGGAATGCAGGCACCCTAGCCCATACATTGTGCAGTACTATTGGGAATGCAGGCACCCTAACCCATACATTGTGCAGTGCTATTGGGAATGCAGGCACCCTAACCCATACATTGTGCAGTGCTATTGGGAATGCAGGCACCCTAACCCATACATTGTGCAGCGCTAATGGGAATGCAGGCACCCTAACCCATACATTGTGCAGTGCTATTGGGAATGCAGGCACCCTAACCTATACATTGTGCAGCGCTATTGGGAATGCAGGCACCCTAGCCCATACATTGTGCAGTGCTATTGGGAATACAGGCACCCTAACCCATACATTGTGCAGTGCTATTGGGAATGCAGGCACCCTAACCCATACATTGTGCAGTGCTATTGGGAATGCAGGCACCCTAACCCATACACTGTGCAGTGCTATTGGGAATGCAGGCACCCTAACCCATACATTGTGCAGTGCTATTGAGAATGCAGGCACCCTAACCCATACATTGTGCAGTGCTATTGGGAATGCAGGCACCCTAACCTATACATTGTGCAGTGATATTGGGAACGCAGACACCCTAACCCATACATTGTGCAGCGCTATTGGGAATGCAGGCACCCTAACCCATACATTGTGCAGTGCTATTGAGAATGCAGGCACCCTAACCCATACATTGTGCAGCGCTAATGAGAATGCAGGCACCCTAACCCATACATTGTGCAGTGCTATTGGGAATGCAGGCACCCTAACCTATACATTGTGCAGTGCTATTGGGAATGCAGGCACCCTAACCTATACATTGTGCAGTGCTATTGAGAATGCAGGCACCCTAACCTATACATTGTGCAGTGCTATTGGGAATGCAGGCACCCTAACCTATACATTGTGCAGTGCTATTGGGAATGCAGGCACCCTAACCTATACATTGTGCAGTGCTATTGAGAATGCAGGCACCCTAACCTATACATTGTGCAGTGCTATTGGGAATGCAGGCACCCTAACCCATACATTGTGCAGTGTTATAGGGAATGAAGGCACCCTAGCCCATACATTGTGCAGTGCTATTGGGAATGCAGGCACCCTAACCCATACACTGTGCAGTGCTATTGAGAATGCAGGCACCCTAACCCATACATTGTGCAGTGCTATTGGGAATGCAGGCACCCTAACCCATACATTGTGCAGTGCTATTGGGAATGCAGGCACCCTAACCTATACATTGTGCAGCGCTATTGGGAATGCAGGCACCCTAGCCCATACATTGTGCAGTGCTATTGGGAATACAGGCACCCTAACCCATACATTGTGCAGTGCTATTGGGAATGCAGGCACCCTAACCCATACACTGTGCAGTGCTATTGAGAATGCAGGCACCCTAACCCATACATTGTGCAGTGCTATTGGGAATGCAGGCACCCTAGCCCATACATTGTGCAGTGCTATTGGGAATGCAGGCACCCTAACCCATACATTGTGCAGTGCTATTGGGAATGCAGGCACCCTAACCCATACATTGTGCAGTGCTATTGGGAATGCAGGCACCCTAACCCATACATTGTGCAGCGCTAATGGGAATGCAGGCACCCTAACCCATACATTGTGCAGTGCTATTGGGAATGCAGGCACCCTAACCTATACATTGTGCAGCGCTATTGGGAATGCAGGCACCCTAGCCCATACATTGTGCAGTGCTATTGGGAATACAGGCACCCTAACCCATACATTGTGCAGTGCTATTGGGAATGCAGGCACCCTAACCCATACATTGTGCAGTGCTATTGGGAATGCAGGCACCCTAACCCATACACTGTGCAGTGCTATTGGGAATGCAGGCACCCTAACCCATACATTGTGCAGTGCTATTGAGAATGCAGGCACCCTAACCCATACATTGTGCAGTGCTATTGGGAATGCAGGCACCCTAACCTATACATTGTGCAGTGATATTGGGAACGCAGACACCCTAACCCATACATTGTGCAGCGCTATTGGGAATGCAGGCACCCTAACCCATACATTGTGCAGTGCTATTGAGAATGCAGGCACCCTAACCCATACATTGTGCAGCGCTAATGAGAATGCAGGCACCCTAACCCATACATTGTGCAGTGCTATTGGGAATGCAGGCACCCTAACCTATACATTGTGCAGTGCTATTGGGAATGCAGGCACCCTAACCTATACATTGTGCAGTGCTATTGAGAATGCAGGCACCCTAACCTATACATTGTGCAGTGCTATTGGGAATGCAGGCACCCTAACCTATACATTGTGCAGTGCTATTGGGAATGCAGGCACCCTAACCTATACATTGTGCAGTGCTATTGGGAATGCAGGCACCCTAACCTATACATTGTGCAGTGCTATTGAGAATGCAGGCACCCTAACCTATACATTGTGCAGTGCTATTGGGAATGCAGGCACCCTAACCCATACATTGTGCAGTGTTATTGGGAATGAAGGCACCCTAGCCCATACATTGTGCAGTGCTATTGGGAATGCAGGCACCCTAACCCATACACTGTGCAGTGCTATTGAGAATGCAGGCACCCTAACCCATACATTGTGCAGTGCTATTGGGAATGCAGGCACCCTAACCCATACATTGTGCAGCGCTATTGGGAATGCAGGCACCCTAGCCCATACATTGTGCAGTGCTATTGGGAATGCAGGCACCCTAACCCATACACTGTGCAGTGCTATTGAGAATGCAGGCACCCTAACCCATACATTGTGCAGTGCTATTGGGAATGCAGGCACCCTAACCCATACACTGTGCAGTGCTATTGAGAATGCAGGCACCCTAACCCATACATTGTGCAGTGCTATTGGGAATGCAGGCACCCTAGCCCATACATTGTGCAGTGATATTGGGAATGCAGGCACCCTAACCCATACATTGTGCAGTGCTATTGGGAATGCAGGCACCCTAACCCATACATTGTGCAGCGCTATTGGGAATGCAGGCACCCTAGCCCATACATTGTGCAGTGCTATTGGGAATGCAGGCACCCTAACCCATACACTGTGCAGTGCTATTGAGAATGCAGGCACCCTAACCCATACATTGTGCAGTGCTATTGGGAATGCAGGCACCCTAACCCATACACTGTGCAGTGCTATTGAGAATGCAGGCACCCTAACCCATACATTGTGCAGTGCTATTGGGAATGCAGGCACCCTAGCCCATACATTGTGCAGCGCTAATGAGAATGCAGGCACCCTAGCCCATACATTGTGCAGCGCTATTGAGAACGCAGGAAGATTGGTAAATTCTGCTACAAAGTTATGAATTTCATTAAGTGCTTCCCTCGCTGCCCTACTCCCTGTGACTTGATAGCATTGGTATTTGGATACATCAGTAATTTGCAGGGTATCGCCTTCATGCAGGTAAAATGAATAAATGTGCTCTTCTTTTGCTAGAAATACAATCACTAAAACGATGTAATAGCTACTTTTAAAATAATTGTCTCTGGTGACTGATTCTTAATGTGACTGGTTGTGTTCATCGATCCCACAGTATCTTATATTCTACACCTGATATTTTAGAGCAGGGGTGGCCAACTCCAGTCCTCAAGGTCTACCAACAGGTCAAGTTTTCAGGATATCCCTGCTTCAGCAAAGGTGGTGCAGTCTTTGACAGAGCCATTGATTGAACCACCTGTGCTAAAGCAGGTATAAAACAAAGAACAAAAAAGCCCAATGCCACTTCCAATATGACAAAAATACACAGTAAAATACTGATATATTCTCTTGAAAAAGGGTCATTTAGTTTAACCCTTTGGCCAAAGCATCGTAAGCCTGTGAGCTACATCAAGGCAGACCCTGCTCATAGGTCCTAACACTACCAGATACAATACTAATACACCTATACTAGGATTAATCAGCTGTTGGAGGTTAGTGGCCCCTCCCTCCCAGGTGTCAAGCTCAAACCCCCCCCACTGCCCTAGTTAGAAGGTCTCTTTAATTTTATTGGATATGGATCCAAAGTGGTCCTTTTCCCTCCTAATAGAGGTAAATGAGAATTTTAATCCTAGTATAGGTGTATTAGCTTTGGCCAAAGGGTTAAACTAAATGACCCTTTTCCAAGAGAATATATAAGTATTTTACTGTGTATTTTTGTCATATTGGAAGTGGCATTGGGCTTTTTTGTTCTTTGTTTTATGCATTCGCCACGCTCAGTAGCACTCAGTTTTGACACTTATGTACATATATATATATATATATATATATATATATATATATATATATATATATATATATATATATATATATATTTTTTTTTGTGGGGGCTCAGGGGTTCCCAAAAGGAGCTTCTTGGGGTTCTGTGTGTTGTTTAACTGAAGCAGGTATATCCTGAAAACCTGACCTGTTGGTGGCCACCACTGTTTTAGAGTATACATTTGTCTTTGTGTCATGCCATTTAATACATCCATAGGATTACTCCCTGTCCAAACACTATAAATATGATGCACCATGAATATTTATTTATGCTTGTGGGGTCTTCACGGGACACTCCTCATATTTATTTGTTGCGTGTAATATTTGTTGATAATATTAGCTGTGTATATTTAAGTAATAATCCCCTCAGAACAGGGCATTACTGGCCAATAATGCCCTGGCTGGAAGAGTTGAAGGCCCAAGGCACACTTCCGCCCCCTCTGAGTACATACACACACACACACACATACACGCACACCAGCTCTACACACACAAACTCTGCTGCTACACACACATGCTACACTCATAAACACTGCTGCTGACACTGACACACACACACACACACACACACACACACAAACTCTGCTGCTACACACACATGCTACACTCATAAACACTGCTGCTGACACACACACACACACACACACACACACACACACACACATCAGCTCTACACACACACAACACAGCTTCTTTACACACACACAAACTGCTGCTACACATACAACAGCACAACACACACACACAAAACACACACTGCAGCCACAATAAAAAATGCAGCCACTCACTAAACTTTGCACTCTCCCCCCCACCTCTACACACAACACAGCACCTCTACACACACACCCCACACACACAACACTGCACCTCTATACACAACACAGCACCTCTACACACACAAACACAAACAAACTTCTGCTACACACACATGCTACACACACACACAAAACACACAACACAGCGCACACACACACTGCTACACCCACAAACACTGCTACTGACACACTGACACACACACACACACACACACACACACACACACACACACACACACACACACACAAACTGCAGCCATAAACAATTCAACTGAATCTGCTCAGAAAATCTGTCAGCTCGGGAGAAGGAGGAGTCAACCCGTGGCTGATACTTCCTGACCAATTCCCTGCCATGTCTCAGAGCTGTTACTTCATTCTGACCAATCCCCTGCCCTGTCTCAGCTGTTCTGAAAGCTGATTGGCTGGAAATAAACACATTGAAAACTACACTTTGCAAGCTGCTAAAATTCCGGGCATTACTGATTGGTTAAAATTCCGGGCATTATCCAATCAGAGAGCAGGGTTTTCAATAATGCCCTGAATTTTACTGCTTTAGCCTTTAATGCACCTTAATGAATAATTATTTTCTAAAATTGGGAAATATAGCAAGAAGATTAAACAATAAATAAAAGATTTGGGTCAGTAAAGTGGTCTCGGAACAATGCTGATTAAAGTTGGTTAGCAAGTGGCACTGCCGTTTTAGCCGTTTCACCATGGATGGGTTAAACAATTAGTAACACACCCTGCCAGACAAGAATAGTGCTTGAGGCAATAATGCTGTATGTTACATGTTACTAATAAATACAAACCTAAACAGTATGAAATCCAAGCATGTGTTTCTAACCATCTGCAGTTGTCATGTGTGCCAAATAAGAATTAATTTCACTTGTACAGTATGTATTCATTTCAGCACAATGGGGGTTATTCATTAAACTGTAATAGTGCCGATCAGGGCACGATTGCATGGAAACTCCCATTAAAGTCAGTTGGAGTTACCGTGCTACAGTACAGCCCTCTCACAATATCCCCCAATGAATCTAATTCGTGTTTTGCTGTGTCTTGGGGGTATATGTAAGTAGAATAAAACGATGCAAGATACAATGGTTATTTTAAGTTGGATAAAAGTTATTTTGGTCAATATTTTGCAATGGAGAAGTATCTTTATATTTCCTCATATGTTTAAAGGGTGGTTCCAAAATTAGAATTACAACAGCAGTCAATACTTAACCTTTAAAGAGCCATTATTAAGTACCTGGTACGCCATGGACACTCTCCGACAGAGCAGTCACCCTGATCCAATCAAAAGTGGCACCCCCTACTCTTCCGTTTCCAGCATCCAGGCACCATTCGCGTTATGCCAGAGGTCTGGGGGCATCATAAAGCTTACAATTATCCCCAAGATACCTTTTTCCACTTTGTTTTTCTGCGATAGATAGTATTAAATTGTATATTAGCAGTGGGGCGTAAAATGCATTGCAGGCATCTTGTGTATGATGCCGCGTTGTCATGATGACGGGCGTCAAATGATGCCGCAGGGTCACTCCAAGCTTCTGGATCTCGGTAAGTTGAGTTGCAGAGGCTTGCGCCGTCCCCCGGCATTTCCTTTAAATGCCTTGGGGAAGAGAGCGGGGCCTCTGCAACTGTCGCGCCCCCCAGTTTGCGCACCCCTGGGGTAGAGCATGGGTGCTCAAGCATCAGTCCTCAGGGGCTACGAACAGAACAGATTTTTAATTACTTTCTAATTAATTGTTGACCAATTATCCTAGTCTTAATAATCAGTAAGACAACTTACTTAGATTAATATTGCCCTGAAAACCTGAGCTATTGGTAGCCTCTAGGATTGAACGCGAGTACCCCTAATGTAAATAAATAACCATCTGTGCTTGAAGTGTGATGCTAGTACTGTAGGGTTTAGGAGAACCACTACTTTTTACCTCTCCTCGCTGCAATGGACACTCCCTTCATTTGGTTCTCTCACACATTTGCTCAGTTTCTCTCCTCTAACACTCCCCTCCCTCTCACTGACCACCATCTCCTAACTTTTATTCTCTCTCTCCTCTCTCTCCTCTCTCTCCTCTCTCTCCTCTCTCTCTCTCTCTCTCTCTCTCTCTCTCTCTCTCTCTCTCTCTCTCTCTATCCTCTCTCCTCTCTCTCCTCTATCTCTCTCCTCTCTATACAACAATGCACTTTTATCAGTCTTACAAGAAAGCTCCTGCCACCACTTGTCGACCCCGACAATGCAAGTCACAACCATGGCACACAAGCGCTACCCACTACTACCTCCAAAAATGCTCACACACTGTGGGACGTTACTGGAGGAAATAATGCTTGAAAGCTGATTTCTTCCACTATAAATTTCTACTCTCCGCTAACACTGCCTTTTCCCTTGCCAAGCAAACTAATTTTCTTCTCTCATACTAACTCTGTCCTCTAACCTTCAACCTATTTGCCACCTTTAACTCTCTTCCCTACACTCCACGAGTCAGCACTAACAAAAGTTGCCAACGTCCTACTTACAGCCAAGTCTAAGAGTAATTTCTGCTTATGAATTACACATTCTCCTGGATATATCTGCTGTCTTCGACACTGTTGATCACCCCCTTCTCCTGCACACAGGGCCGTCGACAGATTTCATGGGGCCCAGGACTAGAGTTTTGACTGGGCCCCCTGTGTTAGCAGTTTTGCGAGCACCCACCTGATTTCACACCTCCTTGCGAGCCCCCTCCTCTATTCCCTCCCATGTAGTTCTCTCCCCCCTTACACTCCCCCCCACACCTCTTACACCCCGCTCATCTCCACCTCCCTACGCTATCACTCAATTACCTCCCTCTCACTCAATCCCCCCTCCTCACACTCATTCCTTCCATCCCACCCACCCCCCAGGTCACACACAATTCCCCCCACCCCAATGCCCATACAATTTCCCCCACACAACAATTACCACCCCACAAAATGCATACAACGTTACCCTCCCAACACAATACATTCAACACTATCCTCCCCCAAATACACACTTACAACACTACCAAATGCATACAACTACCCCCTGATACATACTTACAATACCCTCCAAATACATGCTTACACTACCCCCCCCAAATACGTACTTGTACTTCAAGCCCCCCTAATACATACACTTACCTTAGGGATGTTCTCAGGCCGCTAGGCCCTGGCTTTCCGCAGCTGCTTCAGGCCTACCTCTCTCTTCCACACTGCTGTGGGCCTCCCTCACTCTCCCCGCGCCTGGTCCCTCTCTCACACCGGAAGCAGGGGGCCCAGCTTCAGCGCGCATCGGCATATGAGAGAAGCCTGATACTGGAGAGTGAGTGAGGCCCGTAGCAGTGTGGGATAGCCGGGCTCAGCGGAATCAGAGCCCCGCCAGCTGGACGCCATAGTTAGGCCCCACCTCTGGCCAGGCCAAAATCCAGCGCCAACTGTCCGGGCCCCCCACAGCCACGGGCCCGGGACACTAGACCAGGTTCTCCCCCACTCTCGGCTTTCCTGCCTGCACACACTACACTCCATTGGCCATAACCCTCTCCTATTTCAAGTCCTACCTATCCAACCACTCTTTGTGTTTCCTTCTCGTGTGTCTCCACCTCTTTACTCCCTCTTTCTGTCGAAGTCCCACAAGGCTCTGTCCTTGGCCTTCTGCTCTTCTCATTCTTTGCCTCTTTTCTTGGGAAATTAATACAATCTTTTAGCTTTCAGTATCACCTCTATTCGGATGACACCAAAATGTACCTCTACTCCCCTAATTTCTCCCACTCTCTTGTCCCGTGCCACTAACTGTCTCTCCGCAATCTCCTCCTGGATGCCTCGCCATTACCTGAAGCTTAACATGTCCAAAACAAAATTACTGTATTTCCTTGATTCTAAGACAGGTGTTGACATGTCTGAAATCGTGATGCATCTTAGAATCGATATCTTGGAAAAACGGGTACCGGTATTTTTAACTGGTTCCTGTACCAATATGGCCACTAGTGCAATGCTGTCACAACTTCTACTATTTGTCTCCGGATCATGGTTGGCTGCGCTGCTGCTGTTCCCCCACGCTTTGGTTGGATACACTTCCCAGTCTCCTTGTTCCGCATTTTCCTTGGCTGAACTGCCAAGCTCTCACTTTTCACCCTACTGTCCCGTCCAATCCCCTGGCTGCTTTCTTCATGGTGGCCGGCGGCTCGTGCCCGTGCTGTGTCGCGTTCTCCTCCCAACCCCTCAGCGGACAGTCCATGCGCGCACCCCGGGCCCAGCATGGGAGAGGAGCCTGGTGACCTCACTGTGCGGGAATCACGGGGTGCAGAAGATACAGAGATATGTAACACACCAATATACCTGTATTTTTATGTGCACAACACAGAAGATGTGTGTGTAATTTTCTTTTCTGTACATTTAATGTAGTGTTTCTTTTTCCCCGAAAAGCTGTTATTAAATCAATGGTGCACCCTCGAATCGAGGAAATACGGTAATAATATTTCCCCCTTCCACTGTCTCACCTACCTGCGGCCTAGGGGGTCATCTTTGACCCTCTCCTTCATCTTCACATTCAAGCCCTCAATAAGTCATGTCGCCTCCACCTCCAAAATATTGCTAGGATACATCCCTTTCTCACTCATGACTCAACTAAAATCCTAATTCATCATTAATCCTGTCCCGCCTTGATTACCTCAACCTTCTCCTTGTTGGCATTCCCCTTGCCCACCTGTCCCAATTTCAATCCATCTAAAATAATACAAGACTCATCTATCTCACTCACCGCTTCACTTCTGCTGCTCCACTATGCATATCCCTACTCTGACTTGATATATCTTTTTGAATGAAATTTAAAATCTTAGCTTTGATTTAGCTCTCACAAAGCTCTCAACAATGCTGCCCTCCTTTACATCTCAGCCCTCATCCCAAAATATATCCCTAAATACCTGCTCAGTTCTGCCCACAACAGCTGTCTCACCTCCTGCCCTATTACCTTCTCTCACTCCCACCTGCAAAACTTCTCCTGTTCTGCCCCCTCTCTCTGGATTTCCCTACCACGCAGCATCAGAATCTCTCCCAGGATTCCGACTTTTAAAACTCACCTTTGTAATCCCATCTGACATACCACTAACATCAATCCCCGCTCCCCCAACCCTGTTGGTGCGAACTGTGCAGCTGGGCCAAACTCCATGCTATCTATCACTCCCCAACATCCACTCCCACAAACCTTAATGGGACCAGGTGTATGGCGAGACCAGGTGTATGGCGGGACCAGGTGTATGGCAGGACCATACTCCAACCTGAGGCATACTCCGTCCCAAAATAACCAGCCACTTTACTTTTTTGTTTCAACTTTGTCCCTTATTCCCTCTTGAGTGTAAGCTCTCATGAGCAGGGCCCTCATCACCTTCCATAGTTGTTTTTGCTTGTTTGTCCTTATTTGTATGTCATTCAGTTTATGCAATTAATGTCACCGTACCGCGCTGCGGAATATGTTTGAGCTTTACAAATAAACAATAATATATTGAAACTTACATTTCTACTTTCTTTGTGAAGAGATATATTTGAGAAAGATGCTCCACTGCCTGTTTTATTTAAAGATGGCGATATTGAGGGGGCGTGTCCTGGAGTCTAACAGCAAAGGCTGTGTCTGTCTAAAGCTCCTGCAGGCAAAACTTCAAACAAAGAAATAGCGAACATCAATCTGGCCAAAACAAATGAAAAACACCATACTATAAGACAGTAGGAGACGGGGGAGATTTTAACACAAAAAAATAAAGAAATTGGATATTGCTAAGCCCCCCAAAACATACAGAACAGGGGAGCAGAAAATAGAGTGAGTAAAAGAAGCTGCTGAGGCCCGTGCGTGGCAAGGACTCTGTGGAGTTGAGAGGTTCGGATCCCGGAGCAGCTTACCAGCCGGTAGGAGACTCACCAGCACCAGCGACGATCTCGGGTGCTCGGGAGGGAGCCGAGGGGGAAGGAGGAGCGGCCATCTTGACTCTTCTGCGGAGACTCACGCAGGGAGAAGCGCGGCTTCCATGAGGGGGTGAGTGATGCAGCGGGGTCCCGGAGGGGAGAGGAGGCAGCCCCACAGAGGTGAGCAGAGCCGTGGGCCAGGGGAGACGAGGCCGAGAGTACCCCCCTAGTCCCGATTGAGCCCCGGCATGGAGGAGCAGCGCCACCTAAGATGGCCACCGGGCTCACACGCAGGGAATAATACGAAGTGGCATAGCAGACGGGGAGGCTCCCCGGAGACGACCGGACAGCTGACCGCAGGGAGAGTGGGGAAGCCTGGCCCAAGTAATACCTGCCCTCCCCAGGCTTGGGGTGCTCACATTAGCCCATTAGCGACGACCACAGGGCTAGGGCAGAGAGAGGAGGCGGCCATCTTATACCCAGGAAAAAGACAGGGCACTTTCAAATAAAAGGTGAAGCCTGGCAGCCAGAGAGGGGGAGAGTCTCCTGACATCCAGAGAGGCTGATCAGGGGGACAGAGGACTGCAGCTGGGGGAGGAGGGGAGGACATCTTACCATACAAGCCTGTGGGCTGAGCTCTGTAGCCCTATTACCAGCTCAGCTTTTTTTTGTTGCTAGTGCCCCACACAGTAGGGCTACAAAAGAGCAGGGCAAACAGAACAATCTCAGCAACAGCTAGAGTCTGCACTCACCTCATCTGGTTTATTTCAATTCGACAGCTAAACAAGGTTCAGCCAAATAAAAGATAACTACACCGATACAGCTGAAAGGTTGTGGCCCTGTGCTCCCCAGGCAAGACAGAACCCCCAAAACAGGAGTCATTAAACCAAATATGTCTCTCAGAGATGTGGCGCAGTTCACAATGACCGTCTGAAGCTGGTTCCATGAGGCGGCGGGCATATAAGAGCATTTAATAAACTATTAGAAGCAGGATACGCATAGATCGGAGGAGTTGGATCGAGCAATCCCCAAAATGGCACCGAAAAAGCTGACTTCACAAGACTTTTTTAAGACAAAAGAGAGAAACAAATCGGGCTGCTCAGAAAGCAGAGCGACATCTCCTGTACAGTCAGACGCAGAACCCGAGCCCGAACCTGAGATGTGTAACCAAACATCAGCTAAAAAAGACATTGAGAATCTATACGCCAGCCTAAAAACATTACTCCACCAAGAGCTACACAGCGCACTTAAAGATCTCAGATCAGAGGTCAGCTCCATAGGAGAGCACACGGACACAGTGGAACATAAAGTGGACGAAGTCATCAACAACCAGACAACTATAGATACGGAGATCCTGGCCCTACGCTCCAGAAAGGCTGACATGGAGGAGAAACAGGAGGATCAAGAAAATCGGGCAAGAAGAAACAACCTCAGGTTCAAAAACATTCCAGAGACGGTCACAGACCTAGAAAAAGCAACAACGGAATGGCTACAGACACTCCTCCCAGAAATGCCCCAGCAACACTGCTCCTTGGCAGGGTGCATATAGCGCTTAGACCGAGACCACAAGCCGGAGATAGAGCAAGAGATGTAGTAGTGCGGCTGCACTACTTCAAATCCAAAGAAACGGTTCTTACCCTTGCAAGGGAAAAAGGAGGGCTGAAATGGGGAGATGTGACGATAGACGTGTACAATGATCTGGCACCATCAACGCTGACGAAGAGTATGGCCCTGAAACATATCACTAAAGTCCTGAGAGACAACGAAATTCGATACAAATGGGGGTTTCCATTCCGCCTTATCGCCACCAGAAATGGAACGCAAGCCTACATGAGGGATCCAGAGGAGGGAGTGGACTTCCTAGAAAGATTGGGTTTGGGTTTGCAACCACCAGACTCCAAGACCAGAGAAGAACACAGATCGCCCCCAGTCTGACTAATTTGGAAAGAAGTGGGCAGAGGAACCACTCCACATAGAAGGAACCTAAAGGACCATCAGAACTCTTAGGTCTATGCAGCACATGCTACAACAGAGAAGACCCGAAAAAACCCGATATAAGGAACTATGTAAAAAATGTTATACTGTAATGTGTTGAGTAGACCCAGATAAGGAATAACAAGAGGTCACCAACAATCCCCCCCATAGATGATCGAGTAATCCGAAGGCTAGAATTACGAGTGCAAGTCCACAAAAAGCAAGAAATTAAGCTAAAATAAATAAATATATTTAAAAAAAAAAGTTTGGGGAGGGGGGGGGGGCTGTAGACAAGATGTTGGGGGGAGACGTAGACAAGATAGGGTTAATGTAATTAACTAATTAATGTTAATGTATGTTTTTAGTTGTTGAATTAGGCTTGTTCCATATGGAGTTGAACACAAATTCTTAGCTCTATGCATTTAGATTGGGAGGTCTACTTAAATATCCTAGTAAAAAATAAAAAAAATAAAAAAAAGGGGGAGGGATAGAAATGTTAAAAAAAAAAAGTTGACTTGTTGAGCGGGCCCGCTGCCTTGGACCGCAGCACGGTCTGTACACGCCCAAAGATATGGGTGTGGGATTAGCGCTACTGCGCAATCGCAGAGAAAGACCGTTCACGATCAGTGAACAAACAAATCCAGGCTATGTTAGTCACCTGGATTATCCTATAAATGTTGTTTTATTTTTGCTGTTTACATGTTTAAATGTTTTCATTGCTATAAGATGTGCAGGGATACCCTCCAGGCTGCCACCTAAGGGACATCAGAAAACAAATCCACTAGAGAAGAAGACCTCACACTCAGGTAAATACAAATGACACTAACATTAATATCTCATAACACCAAGGTACTGAATAATGTGGTAAAAAGGAAACTAGCAATGACGGAATATAAAAGACTGTTACTGGACATAATATTCCTACAAGAAAAGCACTACACGCACTTCCTACAGAAACTAGCTCTACCCCTACGTTTTGGGACAAATTCTACCCCCAGGTATACACAGCTTCTGCAAAGGCCGAAAAGAAGAGAGGGGTGGCCATTCTCCTAGCAAGGAACTTAATACTCACAGGGGACATAGAAGATACACAAATAACCCTAGCTAATGTGTACGCACCGAATGAAAATAAGAGAATATTTTTTACAAAATTGTTCCGCTTGCTGGGTACAACCTCTGGGGCCGCATAGTCTTGGCGGGAGACTTTAATGTAGCTTTAAATGAAAAACAAGGCAGATCTAAACCTGTTCTAGCTAAGACTCTAGCCACCCAAAA
Organism: Ascaphus truei; assembly: GCF_040206685.1. Classification (NCBI taxonomy): domain Eukaryota; kingdom Metazoa; phylum Chordata; class Amphibia; order Anura; family Ascaphidae; genus Ascaphus; species Ascaphus truei. The sequence goes on along the minus strand of NC_134485.1, from coordinate 41,867,563 downwards.
AGGGGAGAAAAAAACGCTAAAAGAAGACTTAAAGAGTATGATTTAAGGGATGCATGGAAGGAGATGAATCCCCAGAAAAGGGACTTCTCTTTCTATTCCGCACCCCACAAAGTATATACATGGATAGACTACATATTTGTAGACTCTCTACTAATCCCAAAAATTACAAATGCCACAATACACCCTATTACATGGTCAGACCATGGCCCAGTTGAAGTGCTCATTGAGAACATACATAAGAAACCAAGTAAAGGGACATGGAGATTAAATGAGTCCCTCCTAAAAATGCCAGAGGTCATAGAGGAGATCAGTAACGAGGCAACCAACTACTTCCAAATAAACGAAGGTAGCATGGACTCACCCTACACCCTTTGGGAGGCCCATAAGGCTGTGGTGAGAGGAATAATAAAATACATACAAATAAATTGTCCCAGGCGCTGTGAATAAAGTCCAATGAACCCCAATACCGTGAACCAATTGGGCAGTCTTTGGTAAGGCTTCCTATGCCAGATAGATGATCTTGATAGTTTGGTGGACAGGCAGGGGTGTTGTCTGATCTGGTGTTATGATGCTTCTGTAATCATAGAGAAAAAAGACAGCAGGACACGCACATGGCGTGGTATGGCTTTTTCAATCACCCCCCTTGCCTAGAACCCTGAAATCCTACTTACAGGATGAGGGCTCTCATGTACAGTTGAGAGAATCTGTGCCTCACGTCTCCATCCCTCACAGCGTCTCACGGATCCACGTGGTCTGGTCTGCAGGGATCCCCTTATTCGGCGTTGATGGTACCAGCACTCCCACAGATGTTCACATGTGGGGGAAGGGGGGGGGTTGGAGACGGGGAAAGATTGTAGAAATAGACTAGTGTGATAACGTTCAGGGTATTTATTAACACACACAAACACAATAAAATCACACTTACAGTCTAAAAGAATGGTGAGCTCCGCTCAAAATGCCGTCCGCAGCTTGTGCAGTTTCCAGTGTTGCTCAGGGAACGGTCACCACGCGCTGTACTCGATTCCGGATCTCGAGTGACGTCAGCGGTGGATCAGACCGGGACTCTCCTCACACTAGGAACTACGGGTGCCCGGGCAGCTCAATTCACTAGGCTCCTCCTCCCTACGCGTTTCGTGACGTGTTGTCACTTCCTCAGGGGATAATGGAGCCTAGTGGATAGGCTATTTATGCTAATTCCAGGTAGAGAGCCCTCCTATAAGTGGGACGGACTGGGCGTGATTACCATGTGTTACATTCAACTGCGATCGTGAAAATGGCAGATTGGGATCAATGTTAACATTGCGAACACAGATGCGAACACATATTTGTTGGCATCAAGCCATCATCATTCCCAATGGCTGCGCAATATTCCGAAAGGACAGGCATTAAGAATTAGAAGAAATTGCTCAGAAGATCATGTCTATTATCAGCAGATCAAGGATCTAAAAACTAAGTTCATGGAACGAGGATATAAACATCAGGAACTAGATAGAGCTATATTAGAAGTTAACAAAATAGATAGAGCCTCTCTAATATGTAGCAAAGATATGGGAGGAAATTCTAAACCCAAAATCCCAGATCAGTTTCCATTTTTTATCACTCAGTATAGTGGGCTGGCCCCAGTTATATCCAAGACTTTTAACAAACATTGGGGCATTCTCCGTAAAGACCCTATCCTGAAATCTATCCTCCCCAATAAACCAAAAATAGTTTATAAAAGGGCTAGGAATTTGAAATCTTCCCTCTCTCCCAGCTGTCCTATTGATGGCCTCAGAGATCGCCATGTGTCATGGTTAAATGATCTCAAGGGGTATTACACTTGTAACAACTGTATTGGTTGCAAGTACAGTAAAAAGACAAAAAACTTTCAATCCAGAGTAACAGGGACTAGTTTTGATATTAAAACTTTTATCAACTGTAGGACCAATTTCTGTGTGTACTTATTAGAATGTCCTTGCGGCCTGCAATATGTAGGCCGCACAGGGAGACCCCTCAAAAGACGGTTCGCAGAACACGTCTACAATATTAAGAGGGGCCTCGAGACTCACAGTGTCTCAAATCATTTTAAAACGCATCATGGCCAGAACCCAGAGGGTCTGGTATGTGTAGGGATCGATAACCCAAAAAGTAGTTGGCGGGGGGGAGACAGACTTAATTTAGTATCTAAAAAAGAAAGTTATTGGATCTATGTACTGAAGACATTGTCCCCCCTCGGCCTTAATATCGATTTCGACCTGGCAGCTTTTTTAAAAGATCAGTGAATCAATTAGGGTTTTGATCATTTTACTATACCTGAGTGATCATCAGATTCTTACTGCTCCTTTTAAAATCTGTGTACCAATTCATTTTACTAGTGCACTGAACTCTGTTTATTTGTTTTTATAAGTGTTGTTAAATATTTTTTAAATCATAACAACTGTGTTATGTATATGTACTGCATAAGAATATCATTTAAGTGGTACACAATGTTTTGAATAATCTCGTACAATGTAGATGTTTTTAAACTATCAATGTGATTTCTTAGGATTTGATCAATAAGATGTTTTAGTTACTAATCAATTCACTAGAAATGTAGGCTGTTTTTTTAAATTATATGCTATGACAAGGGTCCAAAATTGATGATGTATGTGTTAACATTGATCCCAATCTGCCATTTTCACGATCGCAGTTGAATGTAACACATGGTAATCACGCCCAGTCCGTCCCACTTATAGGAGGGCTCTCTACCTGGAATTAGCATAAATAGCCTATCCACTAGGCTCCATTATCCCCTGAGGAAGTGACAACACGTCACGAAACGCGTAGGGAGGAGGAGCCTAGTGAATTGAGCTGCCCGGGCACCCGTAGTTCCTAGTGTGAGGAGAGTCCCGGTCTGATCCACCGCTGACGTCACTCGAGATCCGGAATCGAGTACAGCGCGTGGTGACCGTTCCCTGAGCAACACTGGAAACTGCACAAGCTGCGGACGGCATTTTGAGCGGAGCTCACCATTCTTTTAGACTGTAAGTGTGATTTTATTGTGTTTGTGTGTGTTAATAAATACCCTGAACGTTATCACACTAGTCTATTTCTACAATCTTTCCCCGTCTCCAACCCCCCCCCTTCCCCCACATGTGAACATCTGTGGGAGTGCTGGTACCATCAACGCCGAATAAGGGGATCCCTGCAGACCAGACCACGTGGATCCGTGAGACGCTGTGAGGGATGGAGACGTGAGGCACAGATTCTCTCAACTGTACATGAGAGCCCTCATCCTGTAAGTAGGATTTCAGGGTTCTAGGCAAGGGGGGTGATTGAAAAAGCCATACCACGCCATGTGCGTGTCCTGCTGTCTTTTTTCTCTATGATTACAGAAGCATCATAACACCAGATCAGACAACACCCCTGCCTGTCCACCAAACTATCAAGATCATCTATCTGGCATAGGAAGCCTTACCAAAGACTGCCCAATTGGTTCACGGTATTGGGGTTCATTGGACTTTATTCACAGCGCCTGGGACAATTTATTTGTATGTATTTTGGCTTGTACAGGTTTGGAATAACCTGTTGATTTTTTGTCCCATAGGCTGCTTTTTTTCAATTATCTATTTGGTTTTCACATATATTTGTTGATCACTTTAGGGCTATTCACCTTAACTTGTAATCACTATTCATTCACATTGTGTAGATTAGCGCTTTTTAGAGGGCTTATAATTGTTTGTTTGCCATTGTGGTGAGAGGAAAACTTATCAGTGTCGCAACAATTAGAAAGAGGGAGAGACAGAAACAAACTGCAAGCCTGCAAGAAAAGATAAAGACCCTAGAAGAGGTCCATAAAACAAATCACAGTATAGCTATTGAGACTGAATTGCGGGATCTAAGGGGGAAATGAAATCTATTACTGACAGACAAAGCTGAAAAGGCCATAGCATGGACAAAACAAAAATTCTACGAGAAGGCTAATAAGGCTGACACAATGCTGGCCACAAGATTGAGGAAGGATAGAATGCAATCTAGAATACATAGCATTAGAAGAAAAGATGGGGCGTGTACAACAAATCCACAGAAAATAGCTAATGAATTCACCATATTTTACAAAGAACTATACAACGGAGATAAAGTAGATAGAGGGAACACCACCAAGAAAAAACAGAGAGCTTTCCTCAGAAAACTGAATTTGCCTAAACTCACAGTACAAGAGGTAACAACACCATCCCAGCCAATAACATCGACAGAGATACTAGAAACAATAAAGGGGTTGAAAAATTCCAAGGCCCCGGGACCAGATGGCCTGTCCAATATATACTATAAAAAACTAGCCCAAATATTAATTCCCCAATTACTAAAGATATTTAATAAAGCGCTTGAGGGGGAGCAGTTCCCACAAACAATGCTGGAATCAAAAATAATATTAATACATAAAGAGGGAAAAGACCCCACCCAATGCAAAAGCTACAGACCAATATCCCTGATCAATAATGATCTCAAAATATTTTCCAAAATCTTAGCTACTAGATTGAATAAGTATCTTCCGCAACTGGTAGACGCAGATCAGGCAGGATTTATACGAGGCCAACAGGCTGTGGACAATACACGTAGAACAATTGACTTAATCCAGATAGCTAAGCACAATAAAACGCCCTCGATGCTACTATCATTAGACGCGGAGAAAGCTTTTGATCGCATTGATTGGGGATATATGTTTGAGACACTTTGGGCATCTGGAGTGAAAGCTATTACATCACTATATGGAGAACCCACAGCTAAAGTATCCTATATTAATATGCAGACCGAGAGAATCCACATCAAAAATGGTACAAGACAAGGCTGCCCCCTATCACCCTTATTGTTCGCATTGGCGATAGAACCGTTAGCAACCCAAATCAGGGCGAACACAGATATCGGGGGGATTAAGGTAAAACAAAAAGAATACAAATTGGCATTGTTTGCAGATGATATTTTGTTAACAATTTCAAAACCCTTCACCTCACTTCCAAACCTCTTCAGTAACCTATCAGAGTTCCAGAAATTATCAGGGTTTAAAATAAATAATGAAAAATCCGAAGCCCTAAATATAAACCTCCCTCAGGAACAACTAAAGCTAATAAAAATAAACTTTTACTTTGCGTGGAAGACACAGGCCATAAAGTACTTGGGAATCTGGTTGACCAGCACAAATGACACTATATATGAGACAAACTACCCAGCACTAATAAAAATATTGAAAAAAGACTTAGAAGAATGGTCCAGGTATCATATATCATGGATAGGCAGAGTAAACTCTATCAAAATGAACTTACTACCAAGAATCTTGTACCTATTCCACACACTTCCAGTACAGGCTAGAGCTAGGGACATACACGAGTTACAGGGAAAAATCACAAAATTTATATGGAATAACAAAAAGGCAAGAATAAAGCTGCCCACACTCTACAGATCCAAACAGTCAGGAGGGCTAGCCTTGCCACACTTGTGGCAATATCATAAAGCGGCACATGTAAGCCAACTGGTTCACTGGCATGCACATAAACAGAGGAAAAAGTGGGTGGAAATTGAGTCCAATATGATATCAGGGGCATCTATAGAAATGATACTATGGTTAACAAAGAGAGTAAGACCAGCGTTGATGGTGCCCCTGGAGTCTATCACACACTCACTAGCCATGTGGGATTCATTGAAACTTAAACAGGGGCTATCTATCCTGAAATCTCAGATGACACCACTATTTGACAATATTAGCTTTATCCCAGGCACGGAACCAACAGCGTTTAAGGACTGGAGCAAGGCTGGCATCACAAGGGTAAAAGACCTATGGGTAAACAAAGATATTAAAAAGTTTGAGACAGTAAAGAGAGAAATTGGCCTTCATGACTCGGCCTTTTTTAGATATCTTCAATTGAGAGACCACATACAGAGGACAGGTCCATATAGTGACTTCACAGCATTTGAGGACTAGTGCCTTATAGGGGAGGACAAAAAGGGTCTGATCTCTAAAGTCTACAGCATACTTGCAGAGGGCAAAACAGAAACGGAGGTAAAACCCAAATTGATGACAAAGTGGGAGGAGGAGTTGGGAGAACTAGATCAGGAGCAGTGGGTTAACATATTTGAAGGAATAGCAAAGAGCTCCACATGTGTATTAATAAAAGAAAATGCATATAAAATGCTCCACCAATGGTACTACACCCCACTACGATTGTCCAAATTTTTCAGAAACATGTCCCCACTGTGTACAAGGGGGTGTGGCCAGCATGGTTCGTTTATACATATGTGGTGGATGTGCCCGAAGGTAACAAAGCTATGGAGGGCCACACATGATATGGCACAGACAATTCTTGGGTTTGACTTCCCCCTAGACCCCTGGAAGGTAATGCTTTGCAGGCCAATTGAAAACATGGAAAAAACTGACGACAAACTTCTGACACACATATATACAGCTGCCAGATGCGAAATAGCCAAAGCCTGGAAACAAGAACAACAGCTGACCATACACGCTGTAAAAGCAAGATTATGGAGGATCTGTCTTATGGAAAAACTGACGGGGATACAAAACGACACAGTACAGAAATACATAGACGTCTGGGAACCATGGGGAACCTATATAGGAAATAGATATCTTTCGAGGGTTACTCTCCAATCCTGAAAAGCACAAAATAGGTGAGGTAAAAACACACTAGCTAGGAAAAAACAAACAAAGAACTAAATAATAATAATAATAACAAGAGCTTCACTATTAAGGTAACCTTGGTGTGATAGGAATCACAACTGTATAAATTGCAGAGGTGAGCATGGAGGGTACCCAGTATCCAGTTTCGGATACTCCACCATTGCACGGTTGTTAAGCTGGTATGATATACCAACAAACGAAATGAATATTCTAAAAGCAATGACATTTTCTTTTTTTTCTTTTTCCCCCTTTTAAGTCTTTTCAGTTAATTTTCTGTATTCATTACTTTAAACACTGTCATAACAGTGATGTCATTATTGTCTCCCCATTGAATGTTTTATCCACATGATACAAAAGTATGTGAATCTCAAGTAACATGTTCCCCTTTTTTATGTTCTGTATCCCACTCCCCACTTTTCTCAACAAAAAAACAAATAAAGAATAAGTTTAAAAAAAAAAAAAAAGATGGCGATATTTTTCAACAAATATTTAAACTCGCCTTGAATGTGCCTTTTTTTCTTTTATTTTTCAGATTATTTGTTGGCGTAAAAAACAAAAACAAAAAATTATTTTTTTATTCCAATATTCGAAAGATTAAAATGATTGAATATTTGAAAATTTGTACACATGCAAAACCATGAGGAAAATTTGAGGAAAATTTGAAAATCTATAATATTTTGCAAAAAAATATTATCAAAAAACAAAATCAGAGAATATTTCCATTTCCATGTGTTTATAGCCTCGTACAAATTGTTTACTTGCCTTAAAATTGCAATGCTCTTAATAGCAAATAACTGTTTATGATTAGGATTATACAAAAAAAAGGAAAGAAAAATGTGAAAATCTAAAAAAATAGATTATTTTATATATATATATATATATATATATATATATATATAATATATATATATACTGTATATATATATATATATATATATATATATATATATATATATATATATATATACTATATATATACTGTATTATACTGTATATACTGTATATATATATATATATATATATATATATATATATATATGTATATATACTGTATATATACTGTATTATACTGTGTATATATATATATATATATATATATATATATATATATATATATATGTATATATATATATATATATGTATATATATATGTATATAATACTGTATTATACTGTATATACTGTATATATACTGTATATATATATATATATATATATATATATATATGTATATATATATATATATATATATATATATATATATATATATATATATATATATATATATATATATATATATATATATATATATATAGACACACACACACACACACAGTTAGGTCCGGAAATAATTGGACACTGACACAATTTTCATAATTTTGGCTCTGTACGCCACCACAATGGATTTGAAATGAAACAACTGAGATGCAATAGAAGTGCAGACTTTCAGCTTTAATTCAAGGGTTGAACAAAAATATTGTACGCAACGTTTAGGAATTGCAACCATTTTCATACACAATCCCCTTATTTCAGGGGCTCAAATGTAATTGGATAAATTAACACAATCATAAATAAAATGTTAATTTTTAATACTTTGTCGAGAATCCTTTGCAGGCAATGACTGCTTGAAGTCTGGAACTATACAAGCAAAAAAATAGTTATCTATTGGCGCTTAAATCTATTTCTAAATTGTGAATTAGTGACTTATAATAAGTGCTTAAATAATATATTAGTGACAATTCAAACTCTTAAAGTGAATATGTGATAAAGGGAATCAATAAAAAAAAATCCAGCTTCAACCCTTCATGTAGATTGCTTTTCCTCAATCCAAAAGTGTCAGGTATCAAGGATGTTTGTGGGGAGCGCAGATATATATATATGTGGAAAGAAAAACACAAGCAAAATAGTGCAAATATGCCTTTCAAAAACTGGATACTCAGTGAGTTCTTAGTAGAATCCAGAGAAATTTGTACTTACAAATTTCCCAAAGTACACATGTACATAAAGGTATCTTTTATCCCGAAACAGCAGCTTTCACCGAGATGTATGTATATGTATATATACTGGAACCTTATCGAATAGAACAGAAATACAGGACATAGCGCAGACTGTTCAAATTTTATCTTCTTAAAATACAAAGTATAAAAATGCACTCACATTTTACAAAATATTATCACGCATTTAGGATATAATATCCGCACCAATAGAACTCTTCTTCCACAATCTGTATGGCGTGTGACGCCTGCTCTCACGTGTCTCGAAGGGAATCCCTCAGGCTGACTGGAGATCGAGCTGTAAGCAGAAAGATGTCTTTGGATACACCCACCTCTGACGTCACTCCGATCGTCACGTCTCCAGGAGGCGCCTTCTAACCGCGTGGAGTTAGGAAAGGTAGTGCAGACCGGTCTCAGCTAATGTGTCCCTCTGCTCACCAATGCTGGATTACACTATGCGTTTCACCTATGCAGGTTTCATCAGGAGACGCCTGGTACAGGTTGATCTTAGTTTCATCTGTCCAAAGAATGCTGTTCCAGAATTGGGCTGGCTTTTTTAGATATTGTTTGGCAAAGTCTAATCTGACCTTTCTATTCTTGAGGCTTATAAATTGTTTGCACCTTGTGGTGAACCCTCTGTATTTGCTCTCGGGAAGTCTTCTTTTTATGGTAACTTGGATAATGATATGCCTATCTCCTGGAGAGTGTTCTTCACTTGGCTGGATGTTGTGAAGGGGTTTTTCTTTACCATGGAAAGGATCCTACGATCATCTACCACTGTTGTCTTCCATGGACGTCCAGGCCTTTTTGTGTTGCAGAGCTCACCAGTGCGTTCTTTTTTTTCAGAATTTACCAAACTGTTGATTTGGCCACTCCTAATGTCCCTGCTATCTCTCTGATGGATTTTCATTTTTTTTTTTGCAGCCTAAGGATGCCTTGTTTCACTTGCATTGAAAGCTCCTTTGACCGCATGTTGTAGGTTCACAGCAACAGCTTCCAAATGTGAATGCCACACCTGGAATCAACTCCTGGCCTTTTACCTGCTTAATTGATTATGAAATAACGAAGGAATAGCCCACACCTGTCCATGAAACAGCTTTTGAGTCAATTGTCCAATTACTTTTGGTCCCTTGAAAAAGAGGGGGCTACATATTAAAGAGATGTAATTCCTAAACCCTTCCTCCAATTGGATGTGAAAAACCCTCAAGTTAAAGCTGATAGACTGCACTTTAAGCCCATATTCATTATTTAACTGTAACGTGAATTTATTTTGGTACACAGCCACTAACAAAACTTCTATCAGTGTCCAATTATTTCTGGATCTAACTGTATATATGTGTGTATGTGTGTGTGTGTCATAGTGTAAGCTTTTCTTTGTCATTTATAAAGAGACAATACTTATTTAGTTATTAATTTACAGTACAATTCAGTATACCTATAACATGTGCAAATTGATGTTTCTCTGTGCTCAGAATAAAATTTACAATGCACTATTGGCATAGAATCAGGCCTATATATTGGTATAGTATACACGTCGTAACAGTAACAAGAGCTTTAAATGAAATGAAGACAGATACTGTACTGTACATGAAGAGTGCCTCTCAATGGAATCTTTATTCAATAAGCATCCCCATGCTGGAGATTTACTAGTTTCTTGGGCATCTTCACCGTTGGTTGAGTTTATTTAAAGAGTTTTTCTTGTCACCTTTGAACTCAAACGATTTCTCCAGATGTACAAAAGTGAACAATGTAAAAAATCTTGCTGTTTCAGCAGAACAGGATCCAGCTGGCAGGGAACTGGATCTGCAAGTCATTGGTTACAGCTGTGTTTCGATTTATGTGTTGGTTGAAAAAATAAATTAGCAGATTAAGTGGTCCGAAAGAGGACTCTTTGTTTAGCCCAAGTGTGGAGGCTAAAAGTGTTTATGGTGCTTTTTTCAGCACGTTCTTTGCAATGTAAGATGGACAAGCCGACATACTCTCGTCTTCGGATCTCTGTACAATGTCAAACTCGTAGCTTTATTTTCTTAGTGAACATACAATTGAGAAAGGTGGCACCCACCTTTTCAATTTAGGGGAGTTGCAATAATGCAAGTGAATGTTAGAATGATGTCACGGCAGGCAGTCCTTTTTGTAAAACACTGCACAGCTGCCGCACAGAATGGAGCTTGGCAGCTAAACACAACCTATTTTAGGCCCTGTTTTCTGAGAGCTGCTTATTGATGATGATGTGAAGAGGTCAGCAGCTAACAGTGCTCACATTTAGTTTTCTATAATTTAAATGGTCATACAAGAATAACCACAAATTCCAGAGATTTAAATGGTCTTTTCCCTCTACGCTGCCCCTCCCCCACTTTATTTTACATGGATGGGAAGCATGTGGTCCTTGCAACTTTAATGTGCCATATTTAGCTACGGGGCCACCTGGTTCTGAGATACTTACCACTGAAGATAGTGCCAGTAGGGTTGCCAGGTGGCTTCTACAAAAATACTGGACTCAATGGTGAAAGGTGCTTCAGGTCACTATGTTCAGGGAGATAATACTGGACAACAGGACCTCTCATTTTTTACTGGACAGAGTATCCAAATACAGGACAGTCCGGTTCAATACTGGACACCTGGCAACCCTAAGTGCCAGTACTATCCCCTCCAGGGGAGGCTTACATCCCCTGCATGATGCTGGCAATAGGAAGCCGTCAGGTCATCCGGCACAGTTCCTATTGGCCGGTGTCGCGCAGATGATTTCAATAACCAGGAAGTATTGTCGAGAACCTGTATCTCGGGAACCAAGGCATCTCTGGAGTTGAAAACAACGCGGTTCAGCTCCAAGGACCCCCTGCTTCCCATCCATATTTTTAAAAAAAAGCAAGGGGGGCGCAGAGGGGTAACTGCATTTCTGCAGTTCTGTGGTACAGAGAAACAAGGCCTGTCAACTTCCTTACTGTCATGTCAGTCAGGACTGGAGACATTATTCGGATACGAAGGTGAAATGCCTGTGCTGAGAACTACTAGTACGTTATGATGGCATTATCATACTGTACATGATTGATTTGCCGGCAAGGAAGCTTCCAGCGGCTATTTTGGAGGCAAAGAGGGAATGTAAAATGAATAGTATGCGCTCATACACTGGTGGCCACTGAATTAAAAAAATAAATACTGTACCAAACGTCAGGATGATATCTGCTCTGAATTAACATGTTAACGTCTATACAAATGCAGAGAGGATTTGCACCCATCATCTTTCTAGTAGAAAAGCCAAGCTGTGATTGCACAAGAGAGGTTTGGAAAATTGCCCTTGTTTTGCATTGGAGGGAAAAAAAAAGACTTTCAGATTTATCAAGGAAAATGTTCTATTATTTTCGTGATGTAACTACATGTTTGGGCAAAATATTGATTTTGGGACAGCAGTAGTGAATATTGTAACTAACTTTGGAATGACTGTGGCATATGTTCTGCAATCACAACAAAATCAGAAAACATAATCAGTGGTATTTATTTTTAGATGTAGGCTTTGGGGCCTTATTTGAAAAGTACTAATAACAACTATCACAATTCTTTGCACATTTTGTTCCAGAAGATAAGCCTGAATTAAAGAGTAACCTTATTTGTTGAAAAAATGCTTAACTTTTCTTCTACATGTCTCAGAAGTCCCCAAAGATCACTGCTGGAGACTGGAGTACTCTGGCTGATATACTGCCCATTTGAAGCTTGCTTCCTAATTGGCATAATTTTGCATAATAACAATAATATTGATTCACAATGTTCTCTTTGCCTCACAGTGACCAAGTTAATCATCATAGTGCAGAAACTCAAAAAGAAACACCACTGAAAGGGTTAACAGAGTTTCACGGCCAGGGAGGGTGATTTTTATGCGACCCCCTTCTTTCTATTACCAGTTGCTCCTTTTCTTATCCCCCCTTCTCTGTGTCTTCTGTTGTATCTTCTCTCTCTAACCTGTTGAGTTATCAGCCCTTTCTCTCTCATGTTGCCCCATGCCTTTCCAATGCTTTAAGCCCTGTCATGCAAGAAGTCACAAAGAGAAAGAGGTGACTCTGCATCGCTTTGTACAAGGCAACATATGTCTTCTGTGACCCTTCCCACGGCAACACTGAGAACTTCAGGGATGAAATTCCCCCGTCTTTTCAGGAGTCGCCCGGTCAATCTGTGAGTTTTGACCAGTCTGACTTTCTTCAAGACTTGTGCATTTTGGGGTGGCTAAAACCAGTGCAGGAGCCGTCTGCCAGCCATACTTTCGTAAAGAATAAACTACTCTTTAAAACAATGAATAGCTTGTTTTTGATAAAGGGGACCACACAGTAGTTACTTTCAACAACATATGTAAAACAATATCTTCAGCCTGTGCACGTTTATGATATATTAAATTATGAAGCCAAAAATATTTTGGGTGGAATCACACGGGATTGCTTTCACTGCAAACATCATTATATCTTAAGCATTTTGACTTTTGCGTATATTATTTCCTTATATTCAAATATAGCACTGGTTTCTCATTAATAATAACTAAATGTTTTCATTAATACATCTTGTAGTATATTTTTTTTTAGTGCAAAAGTGAAGTAAAATGTGATAAATTGCCCCCTTAATGCCTATGTTGAAATGAGTTAACATAAGTCTTTCCACCAGCGCAGTATTGTTGCTACAGGTCTAATGGGAGGGTTGCTATCTGGAGCCTTCTCTACAATACCCCACAATGCTGGCTCAGGGCCAAACTGGGGCCTAGGGGAGGGCAAGGTCTGGCCTAGTCCAGGGGCTTACTAGCTCCCTGGACACTACTGCTTCTCTTGCTGCCTCCGTCAAGATTGCCTATCCTTCCTGGTCCCGTGGAGAATTTCCTCTATCCCAAAATTGCCAATCGCACCTTTTTCTGCAAAGCATTCTGGGACTTGTATTCCCTGGTTGCTGTTGGAGCCATTCCAAGATGGCCACCACCCGGGACGCAACTGTGCATGCGCGCCAAGTCCAAAATGACCGCCGCCACTTTTAACTAATCGCGCGGACCACCGGAGCCGTTCCCCGCACCGGAGGCAGTGTAGGGGGACTCCGATACATGCATGCACAGTTAAATTACAAAAAAGGAGGGCGCTCCTGTGAGAATCACAATATTTAGTGCAAAAATAAGTGCAATAAAGTGAATAAGCAGTGTAAATCACTTGAATACGTAATAAAATTGTGAATACAGTGACACTTATTGTGCAATAAATGTGACCACAATAGTATATATGAAAAATGCAGCTCAAAAACCCTTTATGGACAGTCTGTGTCGTCCACTTGATAAAAATGTTTATCCCAAACGTAGGGGAGCACAGATATCAGTGCAATACATGTAATAAAAGTAATACAGGACACACAGTTTTTTAAATGAAGTGAATGTTTTGGAAGAAAGTCTTTGAAATGGGAACTCACATTATCCCAAAATAAATCAGGCAACTCCAAAACTGTATTCCTCCAAACCCCAGGGGGATGTGGTAAGCCATAAAAAGAAAAACATTACATTGTGCAATATTGCTACAGCAGTGAAAGTGAAAAATAAATAAAAGGGGCTCCAAAATTCCTACTCACAATTTAGTAGTATTGTAGCAAAATCCAGTCCGTGGCAATGATGTCACTGGATGGAAGGTGTAGTAGATTCAGCACATCTCGGAATTAGAGAGATACAAAAGCCACAGTGCAGGTCACACAAAAATTTATAAAACCACAAATTCACAAATGAAGGCTTACAGTATGACAGTGAATCAGGGGCACGGTAGGTATATGGTGTTGTCTTCTGGCAAGTCGCGATCTCACCACTCCACCGCTCTATTGCCCGCGTCTCCGATCACTTCCGCATCCGCTCGGTTCGGGTCAGGTCGTATGGATTCACCCTCCGGAGCCGTCAGGGGATACCTTAGGGATCCTCTCTTCCAGGATCGTGCCGCAAGCCAAGCAACTCCAAAACTGTGGCAAATGATGGAAATGCAGGCGAGTGATGTTTCCCCGGTATGGTGTGGTATTCTGGCTCTGGTTTGACGTAGTTCCCAGTCTCGTGGTATAGACGTGGCGACGTCAGTGGCAATGGGGAGTTATAACAAAGAAAGCTAACATTGTGTAATCCAGTCGGATAAATACAGCTTTATGAATAAATATATAAAATCAATAGTTACACAGTGTCATAAAGCGCGCGTCAGCACGCTTCCGCCAGCAAGCGGGAAGCATGTCCAAGGCCTAAGAGAGCATCCATAAAGCAACCCTGTGTAAAGAATTGAGCAATCTTTGTGTGTTTTGAGAATGTAAAAATGCTGGCTTATACATCAAAATATGCCACATAATGTATGCTTGTCAATCAAGTTTTTTCTTTACCCGAACAATCCTTTTAGAGAGTCAATAAAGATAAGAAGTTGTAGAGAGGGGGGGAAACCAGGGATATCACACAAAAGGGAGTAACTAGAGGAAATCAAACCCATCTCAAGTCTCCTGTCATCATGTATACAAACTAAGTAAAAAAAAAAAAAACATTTTAAATAATATCCCTGCTTCAGCACAATCATTCCCTGATTCAGCTATGCTGAAGCTGGGATATCCTGAATACCTCACCTGCTGGGGGGGAGTTGAGGACTGGAGTTGAGAACCCCTGACAAGCTGTGATGATATTGGCGGCGCGCACGTGCGATGACACAACAAATTAAGGTTGTACATTGAGCGCGCACACAGTGCGCACATTTTTAACAGACTTTTCAAATTCTTCTTGCTGCGCAACGGCCGCGGCACATGAGCGGTTCAGGCAATGAGGTTGAACCGCTCACGTGATGTCACGGCCACGCCTCGCTGTCGCCTCCCGATGCCTGCAGTGCATTAGTATTACTAGAGGTTGTTATTTTGTTAAAAGTAATCTAATGTACAATTTGACAGTTTTGATCAATATTTCACATGTAGCGCCCTTTCCCCCACCCACTGGGAGATATGGCGGCTACGGTAAGTGGGGTGTGTTACCTGCTGCTCACAGGAGGCCTGAACCTCCTCTGCTGGGAGCCTGGGGTGTACCTGATCCGTTGTGTGACAGCGCCTCCACCTGCGCGGGATCCTAACAGTGTGGGATAAACCCGGACAGGACAATATAAGAAATACACACTGGTATACACACAGGTTTACTGAACACATGTGAATAACAGTGATAATAATAATACAGAACCACTCAGGCCTCGCAGGGCCATACCCCCTCACCGTGCCTCCCAACACCGTGTCCACACACCGGTGGAGTTTACCCCAAAGTACTAAGGTTCCCCTGGGCACCCAACCACCCTGGTGTCCACAGTCAACCCACCCCAAAGTGTGAGACAGCGCTGCCCCACTAATGTGTGTACAGTTGGTGCACTTGGAGTACCTGCCCAGATGCTCCAGCACCCGGGTATGGTCAGAAGAGGAAACGGATCCACTGATCCCAGCGTGGTTGGCGTAGCCTCCGCCTCTACGTTGGGAGGTATCCCACGTGGACGGTCCCACCATGAAGAATGTCTCTTATCTGTAGGTGGTGATCTGGTCCTAGACCACTTGATGCCAGGATGCAGCTGCGTCCTGTCTGCCCCTGTAGTGACATTGTGAGGGACACAGTGTCCCTATCTATGGACCTGTTCCTGCAGCAACCAGAAGTTGAGGGGAGTCGGGGCCTAAGGGGTCTCTGGCCTAGTTTAGGGGTCACTGACACCCTGCACACGCACACCCTACCCTTCTTCTGTCCGAGCTCTGACTGGCGTGGCTGCAAGCGCGCAAACAGTATCAATATTTTTGCAGGAGACTGCTGCTGCGCGATTGGCGCCTGTATGCACATAACCCTACAACCCTGTCGCCTTCTGGGGGCTGTAGTTCCCCTCAGAGCTTCCTGCATGTAATGGCCACCCTGCAGACCACTCTGCGCATGCACAACTGCACTGCGCATGCGCGACCATATTCAAGATGGCGGCGCCCTGCTAAGGGAGCTGCCGGGAGCCTCCGGCGAGCCGATCGCCTCTCCTACCCACTGAGTGTACCCTGCACCTCTGCAGCCACAAAGGGAGGTAGGGAACTACGGGGAACCCAGGGGGGATCTGCCTACACACATATCTTGTATAAAACGAATATTTAGGCGTAAACTCTGTACATGTATAGTCCAAAGTTGCCTTTTAAACCGTTTTCTAACAAACAAAAACCCCCATTTTTTATCCAACAATGACCTGAACGATGTACGTAAGAGTACAGATGTAGCAGCTGTTATTGTTCCCGCTGGCATATTGCAGCGGGACACACACAAGGCGCCAGTGTGCGCAACCGCCATTGAAAATGCATTAGCCTCGTGCAAAAAAAGAGGGCGGAGCTAACACAGTGGGTGCAATAACACTTGCTACATCTGTATATAGAGTTTATCTGTTAATAGTAGCTGTCATGTGGCTTGCTGCTTACACCGCATTACAACTGCAGTATATATTGTTAGGTTGGTCTAATAATTGGACTACTTAATAACTTAGACCGTTTAAAGGAGCAATCCAAGCCGGGATTTTTTCCAGCATTTTTTAATACAGGGTCAAAGCAGGGGGTCTCTATTGCAGAACCCGTTCATTTCAGCTCCGGGGACCCCTGCTTTCAGAGATGCTTACTACCTCTGTAGGGTGGTAGTCTGTATCTCTGCAGTTTTCAGTTTTCTCGTCACATGAGCCAATAGGAAGCCACACCTGATGACGTTGCGGCTTCTTATTGGCTTGCAGGGCCCGGGAACTTTGAAAAGCTGATATATAGTGATCCCTAGAATGATTACTGGCACCCCCTACGGAGGTAAGTATCTCCAGAAGCAGGGGGACCCCAGATCTGAAATTAATGAAGTTCAGCTCAGGAGACCCCGTTTCAATTCTGTATCAAAAAAAAATGAAAGAGGGGGGGGGGGGGGGGAGAAAAAAAACCGCTTGAATTGCCACTTTAAAACACGTTAGAGATGGTATTTTTTGTGATTTTTTTTTTTTAACATAGGATTGAAGCAGGGGGGTCTTTGGAGCTGACCCCCATTAATTTCTGCTCCGTGGACCCGTTTCCAGAAATACCTCCATAGGGGGTGTCAGTAGCTGCTCTGTTCGGCTGGCAGGGTTCACATAATGGCGAAGTTTCAAAGCTCCTGTGCCCTACAGGCCAATATGAAGTCCGGACAGCACCCGGTGCAGCTTCCCATTGGCCCACCTGATGCGGGAGCTTTTAAAAACAGCTGAGAGATACTGGAACCCCCTATGGAGGTAAGTATCTCTGGAAGCAAGGAGTCCCCAGAGCTGACATTAATGGGGTTCAGCTCCGGAGACCCCCTGCTTCAAACCTATGTTAAAAAAAAAACGCAAAACAAAACGCCCGCTTGCCCTTACAAACATGCCTCCCTTATGTGGCCACTTAGTATTCTCATCTTGTGCCATCCTTCCCTACTCCTCAGCTGTGGCCCGTGTAACTTTCTTACCTTCGTCTTGTGCCATCCCCTCAACTCTCTCCTATTTGGTAAAACGTCCTGAAATCTGAACATTTGCTCCACATTCAAAATCTTTGCATGCTGGCTCCTAAACATGTCAGTATGTATGTACAGTATGGCTTTATTTATACAGCGCCATTAGTGTACATAGCGCTTCACATTAGCAATACACGTGACAGTAAATGTTCTTTTGGCTGCAGAGGACACTGGACTGAATTTAGGTGAAAACAAAAAAACGTTGTTTTCCCGGGGGAGGGGATTGCTGTTTTAACGGAATAGTGATATTTTAAAAAAAATCAAGCGCAGGTGACTCTACACAAAAATATAATTAATTCCACAAACGTCGTTCACTGAGCCACAGATTGGGCCACCTGTGCTGGAGCAGGTATATCCTTAAGACCTGACCTGTTGGTGGCCCTTGAGGACTGGCGTTGGCCACTCCTGCTTTAACGGAGTGCCTTTTTTCCTCGCTAAGTGCTGCCACTGTGACAAGATCCTCTGCGCGTCTGCTACACTTCTGTGTCAGCTCCACCAGAGGGAGCACAAACCCAACTAGATTAATATTCAGAATCAGCTAGAGGAAACCTCAACAGGCTTTTTCTTTAGTGATGCAAGTCAGCAGGTATATAGAGCTAAATATGTTATGGCCACTAGGAGCTATGTGTTCCTGCTTTGAAATATTTACATTGAAAGTAGTGGGGGTAAGCTAATTGTAAGAATATCCATGCTGTATTTGGGAAGTCTTTGCAATCGTGTGACGTTTATTATAATACGTAACTTGTTATATATGATGAGGAGCTCTTTCAAACATTGCAAAAATAAAAAATGAATAGATCATTGCAGGACTATAGGGGCTTATTCAATGAGCCCGATCTGAAAACTTTCACTCAAGTCAATGAATAAGTCTGTGTTTTTCAAACAGGGTTCCTAGAAACCATTGGGTTCCTTGGACATCCCTAAAGGGTTCCCTGCAATTTTCAGGTCATTTGAAAATTGTACCAAATACAAAAGAATTTACAATGTATCTGATCTCAGATGCACTGTTAGATAGGGTTGAGGTTCCTTACAATGCATCTGATCTCAGATGCGCTATTAGAGAGGGTTAGGGTTCCTTACAATGCCTCTGATCTCAGACGCGCTATTAGAGAGGGCTGGGGTTCCTTTTGTAACGGGTATTCCCCGACCCATTCGCAAATAGGGTCTCCTAGGGGAAATGCTACTCTGGTTACAAGGCATAATAGTGTGGCGCACCTGCTGGCTTACAGGACTCCTAAGTCTCCCACTTGATGGTATTATGGGGAAGGTCATGACAGGCTTCTGGGGACATACCCAGTACGTACTCACAGTGACAGTGCCTCCATCTATTGCAGGCCCCAGGATATGGGGTGGAATCCCTGGAATAGAACTTCCCACTCAGGGATGAGAGATTCCAGTCTCACAACCGCTTCTTTATAATCAGGAACACTTTATTGCACCAACAGCATTCACTGGAACAGCATACACAGCAGTACAGGAACACAGTAACACAGCAGTACTTCTCAGGATGACCCTGACCTTTCACTCTTAGTCAGGGCCCTGGAAGCAGGCCTAGCTCTTCCACTACCCCCTATCAGAGTAGTGGGAAAAGTCTACCAGCCTCCCCCAGGGGGAGGGCCTCAAGCCTGCCAGGTCCCTGACAGCTCGGTTAAGTAAGACTCAGCTCCTCTCAGGGTAGGAGCAACTGACTCAATACAGGAAATGCAGATCATTAAGACAGATACAACAAGAGCCCGCCCCTGTCCCTTATTGGACACAGGCCTGACTGCACTGCTTTCTCTGCCTCACTGATCTGCAGTGAGTGGGGAGAACCCATCTTAACTTCTGGCAAACCTGCCCTTACCAGGGATTATTGCACAGAAGGAGGACAGAATAATAGCCCAAACCTACCAGTGCTATACTTACAATGCAGGAAAACAGTGGGTGCAGACAGAGCACAGCTCCAGACGTCCTGCAATGTCAAGCAGGAAGAAACAAACCAGGCCACTCCGCAGTTTTAAAAAATGAAGATTGTATTGAAAGCTAATAACACATAGAGGGAACAAAAATAGGACAAGAGGAACGCACCTACGCGTTTCGTACAGGTGTACTTTATCAATACAATCTTCATTTTTTACAACTGCGGAGTGGCCTGGTTTGTTTCTTCCTGCTTGACATTGCAGGACGTCTGGAGCTGTGCTCTGTCTGCACCCATTGTTTTCCTGAATCTACCAACGGACGGATTGCACGCATTGATCTGGAGAGTGCCCCTGGGAATCAGCAGGTAAAGTGCCAAAGTGCCTTATTGAAATCCTGCCTTTCATGCTTATTGCCTTCTTTAATATTCTGTTTGGGTGATTACTGTGTACATCCCTGTGGTTGTCCCAACTGACTCCACTTGTCACTTCCCCTACAGTACTACTCAGTTTCTTTGCATCTTATTGAGGGGCACTCCATTATCACCGGACCACCATATAATGGTTATATTATGTTATATGTCTCAATAGGACACTTGCCCAGTTCTGAGCACCACACACACCACGTTCTCCTGGCTATACTTACAATGCATCTGATCTCAGACACGCTATTAGAGAGGGTTGGGGATCCTTACAATGCATCTGATCTCAGGCGCGCTATTAGAGAGGGTTGGGGTTCCTTACAATGCATCTGATCTCAGATGCGCTATTAGAGAGGGTTGGGGTTACTTACAATGCATCTGATCTCAGACGCGCTATTAGAGAGGGTTTCGGTTCCTTACAATGTCTCTGATCTCAGACACGCTATTAGTGAGGGTTGGGAGTTCCTCAGAATTTCACATAGGGTTCCTTAACCGAAACAAAGGTTGTAAACCTTGGTCTTTAGATACACACTCTGCTTACTATTTTTTGTAAATAATGCTGAGTGCTACTATCTCAATGTCTTATCTTTATGGCTTCTAAGAAAGGCAAACATTTTGTAACTTTTTCGGTGTGCAACCAGTAAGATTCTATTGATTCTATTGTACTGTATTGTACTACACATAAAACCTTTAAGTGCTTTTTATTTGTAGATATGAATTGATATAATGTGCTTCCTTTTTTAATGTAGCATAAATACTGTATATGTAGAAGCTAGGCATGAGATGCTTTGATGCCTTCGAATAAATAACCTTACTGAGTCAACCCCTGACAGGGGAGCGATTGATCTGTCTGGATTGGGCTATTCTTCAGTTGTGTCAGGCTTTCTCTGATCAATGAAGACATGCCCTCTGACCCATGAACATATCAGTGCTATTGATTGAATAAGCAAAGAGAAATTGAGGGAAAATAAAACTGAGAGGACCAGAGAGAAGAAGATAAAATAATGATATAAAGCTAAGCACATGTCACCCTTGGTACACCACAAAATGGTGGGCGTTGCATGAAAATATGAAACATTTTCCAAAGAGTTTGTTTTCAATCTATTTTTGGAACTTTGCAAAACATATTTTCAAAAATAGTTCCAACGGGGAAAGGGAATGTTTGCCAGAGCCAGGCAGACTATGAACAATTTGTATATAGCCCCCAAACACAGAATGTTCTTCGGAAGCCAAAGAAACATACAAAGCATGCAATGGTGCAAGAGCAAATTGAAATTCTAGCACAGGAAATGGGAACATCAGCCAGGGACCAGAATACTTTGTTTTGAATGAACCTTTTTCGTTGAATTAAGATAAACATTCTTCAGTTGAACCATTAACATTTTTCATATTGGGTTATTTGAAATGAGATCACAATCTATAGGTTATTAGCTAATTGACATATATATATAATATATATATAGTGACGTTAAAATATCTAGAAAATGAACTTTTTGTTCAGTGCTGATTTAATTATTTGACTCTACCATATTCAAATGACTTATGGACTTAATTATGTCAAGATGTTAAAGCAGCCTATGTAACAGGCACTCCTGCAATTGGGTCACAGTAAACAGGTTCTTTGATATCCCTTGGTTCTTTGATATTCCTAAGTTTATTCAATAAAAGCTTAGCCAAGTAAATCTCATGCTTAAAACATCTGTGTGACATCAGGGTCACAGGTTTAAATCCCAGTGGGACATACTCAGCCTTTCATCCTTTTGAGGTAAACCACTTGATTACCAATTATAATTAGATAATAATAAGTGTAGGGATACAATAATTGGTTGTCTAATGTGCTTGACTTTAAGGATAAAAAGAATACAATAATTATTGTCTGGATTGACTTCCTGACATTGAAATTGTGTTGTAGTTCCCAGTTTACTGTGCTTTTAAACATTCAGTGATAGATCAGAGTTTAGTAGATTTCAGGTATGGTCATTTTAAGGAGTGGTGGAATTGTCTGGGTCTGGGACAGCGGTGCGCAAACTGGGGGGCGCAAGATTGTCTGCGAGGGGCATGGGGTTTACAGAGGCCCCGCGTGCTTGCCGAAGGCACTTAAATGAAGTGCCGGGGAAGCGGTGAAGGCCTCTGTAAATGGTACTTACCTTGTCTCAGACGACTTCTGTAGACCCGTCGCCATGGCAACGCAGCGCCAAATGACGCCGCAAAGTCGTGACGTCACGTTACCATGGCAATGTGACATCATGACGCCTAGACGCTGGAGCCGAAGTCATTATTACTATCATCTCTTTGGTATGTCCCTCTGCCTGTACTGTACATTAATCTACTTTCAATTCTATTCATTTAACCTGACTGCAAGAGACATATTAACAAACATCTCTGTATGTCCCTCTGTAATAATTAATTGAAATCCTTTCCTTATATTGTCATGCGATATTGTTACAGTGTATGTCAGTGTGGATTGGCCCCATTGTTTAGTGCCACATTTGAAGTGTACGTTGAGTTACGCTGGAGTTGAACAGGAGGGAAACAATAAAAGAAGAACTGAATTCAGTGCTCCAACAACCATTCTGAAACCGTGAGAACATAGCATTTTAAAATACTCTGACAAAAGCGGCAACAAAATACTCTGACAATTTCTGCGCAACAGAAACACTAACTTTATAAGCCTATGTCTACCCTTCAGTGCTACACTGCCCTCTCAAACCTAATTTACACAACTATTCTTACAAATCATACTCCTCGCATTCTGCAATATCTGGTAACGCCATCCTCTTACCTTTGGCCTTCCTACTACCTGAATCCCAATATGTTTTTCCTATTGCTTTTTCTTTTCTCTCCACCTTCCCCACTTTCCTATTCTACCCACATTTCTTCATCTCATCTTCCCTCCACCCTAATACACTGCATTACTATTTACATACATCTAGCTCAGCTAATTCTGCACCCCTCAGTAAAAAGCACCCCACAAATCCTCTTTTGAATTCCTTTCTCTCTAACTACTTCTCATTCTTGCTGCTGGGGATACTGTATCTCTCCTGATCCTGGACCTGGCCTTGCCCTGGCAGACCTGGTCTTGCCCATGCCTACCTGCCTTCTTCCTCCCCGCTAAGGGTGCCTTGTAATCCTTCCTTCTCTCTTCCCTTCTCCTGTGCCCTCTGGAATGTTTGCTGTGTGACTAACCAGGCTCTGGCTGTACACAACCTCCTGCTCGCACTCTCTTCTACTGTTCGATCTAACAGAAACCTGGCCCTCACAACATGACTCTGCTGTGGAGGATGCTGTCTCCAATGGTGGTCTATCTTTCCCCATACCCCAATGGCCCAGGGTTTAGGGGTTGGTCTCATCCACACCTCCCACTGTCAAAATTAGCTTTGCCTACCTCTACATTTTCTACTTCCACCTTCCTCACAGATTTTGAGTCATGCTTTCCTTCTTTCTTTCCTTTGACTATCCCATTCTTTTACCGGAGGACTTTAACTGTCAGAGTGATGATCCCTCAGTATCCTGGGCTTCTCACCTTCTCTCTCTAGACTCCTCCTTTTATCTCCACAAATGGACCTATGCAGCACTCACAAGGAAGGTCACTATTTAAACCTAGTCTTTACTAAAAACTGTTCCCTTTCTGATTTCTTTTTAACCCCCATTTGCTCTCTGACTATCACCTCCTATCATTCACCGCCACTCTTTCCTCTCACCCTCCTCCTACCTGTTCTCCTTGCTACTCTCGAGACTTTAGCTCCGTTGTCTTATCTGCTTTGGCATCTACGCTAAACACTAACCTTTCTTCTCTCTTTCCTTCCTCTGAACTCAACCATCTTGTCAACTCTTACAACTACTGTTTATCGTCTCCCCTCACTTTATCTATATGTCCCTTCTAGGTTCTATTCACAAAAATGCTTCCTTTGCACGTGCACTCTGCATCTCATTGGCAAAGGCTCCTCTGAATGCCTATGGAGAAAACCTCACACTCATGCAGATTTTCTACACTATACATTTCTCAACTCCTGTTTTAATTCTGCTCTCCCTAAAGCCAAACAGCACTACTTCTCCTCACTCCTCAACCCTCACAAATCCAATCCACGCCATCTTTCCTCTGTATTTAATTCCCTCCTCTGACCTTCTCCTACCGCTACCCTTCAATCTCTCACCTCTCCTCAAGCCTTTTCCGACCACTTTAAAGGCAAAGTAGATGCTATCCATAATGAGATTTCTTCTGCCCCTTTCCCCTCCTCCTGGCTTCTACATATACTTTCTTTTTCTACTCTTGTCTCCTTTCTCCTGTTACAGGGTTGGAAGTTTTGAAGCTGATTTTCTCTTCTCTCTCTACCACATGTTTTCTCGATCCAATCCCCTCACACCTTATCCATTCCCACCCACATTTTCATCTCCTCCCTGTCCTCTGGCACTTAACCCATCTTCCTTTAAGCATGTGCTTGTCACACCTACTCTCAAAAACACTCTAGACTCTATGTGCCTTCCGTACTATCGCCTGGTGTCCCTCCTGCCATTTGCCTCCAAACTGCTAAAACGTCTTGTGTTCTTCCTTATGGTCATCTTCCTTAATACCAATGCCCTCCTGGACCCTTTACAATCTGGCTTTCATACAGCTCACTCAACTTAGATTTATTTCACTAAAGTAGCCAATGATCTCCATGAAGCAAAATTACAAGGTCATTTTTTCCTAATTATCCTACTCAAACCCATTGTGGTTTTATTTACCTGTTGCTCCTCATTAGCATCTTTTACTGTGTTCATTACTATTACCCCCTTAGTTTTACTATGTACTATACTAATAAAATTGCTTTCATTTAATTTCTTACAATTATCCACCCTCCACTACTGTCTGGTGTATTCTCTTCTTGTGGATTAATCATACGTATACTACTTATCCTGGCTCAGACCAATAGTATTACCCAATACTAATGTACAATTATACACGTCTGAATTTTTTTCTATTATTGTTTAGCAGACTATTACCGTAAAAGTGTGTATAGTGCATTTACCTTTGAGGACTCTATGGTCCCTCACCCTCCTGCTGAAGGCTCTTAAGATATTTGCCGCTTTTGTTTCTATTTACCATAGTGCACCCACCCTACAACTTACTATTTAGGAGTTTGGATATCACCTTCTGTTGCTGTATGGCTAAAATGTTGTCGCTTCTTTCTCCAAACATTGCCATGATCCGTCCATTCCTCTGTCAATTGGTAAAATTCTAATGCAAGCCCTTATCCTCTCCCGTCTGGATTATTGTAATATTTTGTTAACAGGACTCCCTGTCTCGCAACTTTCTCCTTGCATACAATCCAAAAATCTCCTGCTAGAATAATTACACTTTCTCCCAAACAGTTTCTGCTCATCTCCTCCTTAAATCCCTCTCCTGGCTTCCCATCAAGTTTTGGATCATCGCAAAAGTTCTCCTTCTTACTTCAAGGCTCTCCAATCATCTGCGCCTCCCTACGTACAGTATTAGCTTTGATCTCTCGTTATGTCCCTACTCGTCTCCTGCGCTTTGCTCAAAACTCTCTCCTTTCCACCTCTCCTCTCTCTCTTGCCTTAAACCTTTTCCCTCACTGCCCTTTACCTGTGGCACTCCTTCACACACAATATACTGTACGCCAAGCACTTTCTCTCCTCACCTTCAACTCAAACCTTAAACCATACCTTTAAATTAAGCATTTCTGTTGCCTAGACTCCTGACTTCTGTTCCACACCCACAGTCGCTCCCACCAACCATGGGAGAAAACATGACTTGTTGTAGTGTTGTGGTTTTGTCCTTTGCAAATACACTGTTAGTGTTAATGTGACGTTAAGAAGTTAGGTTGATGTCATGTTAAGTAGCGTAAGAGAGCTTTGTACTGTAGATCTAGACTTTAACGTGCAAATTGGCATATTTACATAAACAAGGCTATAAATAAAATGTTCATACTAGCTGAATCTACCTTTAAAAAGCTGTATATTAATATACTGCAGCATTATGTCTAGTGTAATCATGCTAACGTGAGTCCATTTGTCCAAAGCAAAGTATCTCAATGGCTCTCCGCTATATCATCCTGGCCCTCTGCCGACTTAAACTTAACATATCAAAAACAGAGCTCCTCATACTTTCTCCTAAGCCTGGCCCTACTGCCCCTTTCTCCATTTCTGTTGGCAGTACTAGCTTACACCCAGTATCACCAGCACGCTGCCTATGTGTCACATTTGACTCCTCCCTCGCAATCTTCTCTCACATTCACAATGTAGCTAAAAACTGTCGATTTATCCTCCTTAACATTGCAAAGATACAACGCGATACTGCTACAGTTAAACTGTAAAACAGGCTCTCATTCTCTCCCATCTTGACTATTGTAAATTTCTACTGTTTGCCTTCTTGCCTCTCACCTGTCTCCCCTACAACCTATCCTAAATGCTGCTCCTACAATCACTTCACTTTTTCCTAAATCTGTTTCAGCGTCTCTCCTGCTGAAATCTGTCTCCTGGTTTATTATTAAATCCCGTATTAATTACAAAATATTCCTTCTCTCTTTTAAGGATTTACACTCTTCTGCTCCTCCTTACATCTCAGCCCTAATTTCCCGCTATACACCAGACCGACTAGTGTTCTACTCAAGGATGTCTTCTCTCTACCAAATTTGTATTGAAAGCCCTCTCTCGCCTTAAACCTTTCTCACTTAGGCTAAGTCCCCGCTGGTGCTGAGCCGGGTGTCCGGCTTGTATGCGTGCGGGGAGGGGGGGGGGCATTGCGGGTAGTTCAGTGCGTGGGTAAGTATAGATTTTTTTTTTTGCTAAGCGCCGATCACGGCTGAGCGTGTGGGCACGCGCACGAGCACCACGTGAGCGGGGACTTACATTATATCTATATATGTAAGTCTCCGCTGCATGCGCCGCCCGCTCAGCCCGATCAGCGCTAGCGGGGATTTAGCCTAACTGCTTAACACCTCTGGAATGCCCTTCCCCTCAATATCCGACTTGCACCCTCTCTATCCATCTTAAAGGCCTATCTTAAACCACACCTCTTTAATGAAGCATATGCACTTACCAGAACACCCTACTGTCTCCTCGTACTTACCACTAAGGCCGCGCTTATAGTGCCGACGACGCGACCGATGACGTCGCTGTCGCCATTTGCAAGAGTTGTAATTTGGTTTTGGGTGACGACGTCATGAAAGGGGTGCAGAGGCACGAAGAAACTCCTGATTGGCCGCAAGGGGAGACCGTAGCCGAAAAAAATCAAATAACAGTGACTACCAGATTTCTAGTAGCACTGTCGCTCTGTCGCTTTGTCACCGTTGCATGCACTATAAGCACACGTGACGGCGACAATGCATTTGTTTTGCCGCGACGTGACGGAGCCGTCGCGTCGCTGACACTATAAGCGTAGCCTTAGGCTGAGTTTATAGTGGCGTAGTGCTTGCTGAGGCGCGCTGAGGTGCGCTGAGCATATATTCAGAGACCCATTATATGTTATGGTGCCATTCAGAGTGAGGCCTGGGACATAGTGGCCTTGAAGCTCGCTGAGGCACGCTCCTACTCTGCCTCGCCTGCTGAAAATGATGCTTTTCCTGTCCTTGCAGGCGAGGCAGTGAGCGCGCTCAGGGGGTGGGGCGGGGGTGGAGCGGGGGCGTGCCAGGAGGCGGAGAGGGAGCCGGGGCTAGTCCCCCACCCCCCGAGCGGCAAATTTCCAAACTGCCTGTCTCGGGAAAGTTTCTCAGCCTCCGCACGCATCAGCGCGCATGCGGAGGGAGAAACTATAGCCGCGCTGATTACAGATGCAGGGGCTTTGTGCATCTGTTCAGCGTGGCTCAGCCCGCCTCAGCGACGCTGATATTACTATGTCCTAGGCCTGAAAGCTTCCGCTTGCTTGCTCGCGCTTGCTGAACCTCGCTCAGCTTCCAGCAAGCGGCAAATCTGTGTTTCTGTGCTTGCTGGAGAGGAGGTGCGGTCACGTGACCCACTGCCGTCCAATCAGAGCGCAGCACAGAAATTAACTTACACCCGAGAGCGGCCATTGTTCCCTGATCTGACTTTGATCTGACTGATCCTTACCCAATAAATACATTCAAAAACCAGCACCGTTTTTGCCCCCACCCCCCCAGCTCCGTTTGTGACCCCCACCTCCGTTTTTGACCCCCCAGCTCCGTTTTTGACCCCCCACCTCCGTTTTTGACCCCCCCCCAGCTCCGTTTTTGACCCCCCCAGCTCATTTTTGACCCCCCCAACACACAGTGACAGACACACACACAGTGACAGACACACACACAGTGACAGACACACACACAGTGACAGACACACACACAGTGACACACACACACACAGTGACAGACACACACTGACACACTCACCCCCCGCTTCCCGCTCCGCCACTGCCTTCCCCTCACCCCCCACCCCTGCCTTCCCCTCATGCCGCCTCCCGTCTCCCGCCTCTGCCTTTCACCCACCCGCCGCCTCACACCCCTGCGCCCCACTGCCACCGCCCGCACTCAACAGACACCTGCTGCCTCTCACCCACTCGACACACACCCGCCGCCTCTCACCCACCCGACACCCAGCGACATCACTGACCAGCCACCGCACCCACTCACCACCCACCCGGCGCCTCCCGCCTCACACCCACCCGCCACACTCACACACCTACGCACCGACATCACTGACCAGCCACCGCCCACACTCACCAGACACCCACTAACTCACACCCGCTCACACTATAGCAAAACCCCCACCCACAGCCAGCACTCACTACCCACCCGCCACCCATACTGAACACCCACCCGCCGCCTCACACCCTATCACACCCTAGTGGGACTCACACCTCACATTTTACATCATTTATGTCACCAAAATATACATTGTACTGTGGTGTGTTTACAATAAACCATTTTTAAACAACATCGTATTACATTTTCTTCCATGTTTCTTTTCAACATTATACAACCTTTCCACCAAATAGTCAACCTATTGTTCCCCTATTTATACATAATACTACCTATTACGGATTTACATCCCGGGCAACACCGGGTATATCAGCTAGTGATATATATATTTTGGATATATCTATATATATCTTATATCCTATATATATCATACATATATATACATACATATCCATCACACAGATCCCTGTCCCGCCTCCCGACCCATCTCCGCCCCACAAGCCCCGCCTACCAGAGCACACGCTCTGTCTGAGGGGCAAGAACATGAAAAGCAGCTGCTTGGTAAGCGAGAGGTGAGCATCAGCGCTGGAGAGCACAGCCACTCTCCACTATAAACTCAGCCTGAGGCCTGGGACATAGACATTCCAGCCGCGCTGAGGCGCGCTCCTGCTGTGCCTCGCCTGCTCAAAATGGAGCTTTTTCCTGTCCTTGCAGGCGAGGCAGTGAGCGCGCTCTGGGGGCGGAGGCAGGGCGGGGGTGGAGCAGAGGCGGAGCGGAGGCGTGCCATGAGGCAGGGCGGGAGGCGGGGCTAGTCCCTCACTCCCATTGGATGTGAGCGGTCACGTGACCCCTCACATCGCTTCCCCGAGCGGCAAATTTGAAACTTGCCTGTCTCGGCAATGTTTCAGAGCCTCCGCACGCATCAGCACGCATCTGCACGCATGCGGAGGGGGAAACTATAGCCGCGCTGATGACAGATGCAGGGGGTTTATGCATCTGCTCAGTGCGGCTCAGCCCGCCTTAGCGAGCTTGGACTTACTATGTCCCAGGCCTTAGACTGTAAGCTCTTTGGGGCAGGGTTTGCTTTTCCTAATGTTGGCAGCGCTTATTACCATTATGGCAATTCCCGCAAAAGAATGGATGTATAAATATCAGTACTGTATATATAATATATCACAAAAGTGCATTAAAAAACTTGCATATACAGTATAAGTGCAGCAGCTCCTCCTCTCCACTTTATTAGAGGAGGCTCTGAGTGCCAGGCCGAGATCTCGACGGTCGATCACATGCCCGTTGCCTTCCTTCTCTTTAACCATTGTAACAGGGTTATTTCGGCACTTTACCACACCATATACTTTACAAATAAATAATAATTATCTGGCAGCATCTCCCCCTGCATGATCCCGTCAAGATGGCTCCACAACACCAAATGGTGTCGTGATGTTGCGGCGCCGTGCGATGTCACATTGCAAGGACAACGTGACACCTCATGGTGTCGCAACGTCACGTGACAACACGACACCATTTGACGTCACAGGGCCATCTTGACACGACCATGAGGGAGAGATGCCGACGGATGATGCCGTCCCCGGAGAAGGAAAGAGCTGAGGCCCTGCACATGTCCCTGCACCAAACATCCCAGCTGACCCTGCAGTAACCCGGAGATTTCCAATATCAACCTGTTGCCTAGAGATACCTACAATAGCTGAAACTCGCAGTCTCTGGGTCAAACCCGGAGTGGTGGCAACCCTGGCCCTACCTGGTAATATGTACTGGAGTTTCATTAAAAAGACAGCACCACCCGATCAATAATAATCTTACACAACCAGATCTATTTTTAAAACCTTTTAAAACCTTTTAACCAATCAGTGAAATACGACATCTGATTGGTCACAGACCAACCAGAAAATAAAAGGTTTTAAAACTGAGACAAAATAAAACTGAAGTCAGTGCACTGTAACTAAAGATAAAGTGCACTAAAGGAGGCGGTGTAATGGAAAAGAAACCAGATGGGGGGATACTGAGCCGAGCACCCTGCTTAAGGCCCCCTGGTAGGTAAATGCAGATACCTGCCCAGTGGCCACAGCGTGGGTGAACTCTGCTCGGAAACGGGAGCGCACCAGCACACACAACTACAAGTAGGGGCACGAGGACAAAAGGGAATCTCCAAAATTTCTAAAGACTATAGAAAATAATCAATGAAGCCCTCAGCATTCACACAGAACATTTCAATGAAGCAAGAGAGAATGCACTGAAGAATACAGTCATTTAATAAAAAATGCAGTATCAGCCATATCCACATCTAATTGTCACACATAGAAACACACATAGAGTCACAACAGTGAATGCTGAAAACTCTATGAGACAAACTACACAACATGCAAATCCACACTCTATGAAAAAGGAAAAGGGCAAGTAAAAAGCCAGAAACAGAAATAAAAAAGCCAGAAACAGAAATTAAAAGCCAAAAACAGAAAAGGAGGGAAAAAAAAACAAGAAAAAGCTATGTATTCACTATAACTGCGGGAAAAAAAGGCAAACAAGAGAGGAAAGCTACATTAGGTAAGACTAAAGCAAACGTAAGGGGATGCAACACTACGGGGAAACCCCTTCACTAGGGCCGTTCCCACTGATCCAATATTGATCTACGCTTACAAAATGTTATATTTGTTGTGCTATGTCACCCGGCAGCTCCACTCTGTTTGTAGCCATGTTAAAGGCTGTTATTAATATTATCCGCGGGTTCTGTTTTATCAGCTGAACTTGCTTTTGCTATTCTTTTCAAAATGTATGAATCTCTGAACAAGCGTTATTCTCACTATGGGGAGGCTGCCAGAGTTCATTTCATTCTCTAATAAAGACTATGAACTTGCAGAAAGTGTTTGCAGCAAATATGTTATCCACTCGGTGTACAGTCATTATCCCTTTGCTAAACTAGGACGAGATCTATAACATCAATTGGTTATTAGCACAGTAAATGATAACAAACCTCTGATCCACTACTTGACAATGAAAGTTGATGGCTAAAACCTGTCCTGTTATTTTATTTTCCCCACTGTTGTTGACAGATTGATTTCAATGGGGAGCTAATATTTCATACATAGGTTACTATAAGACACTATCAACGCCACCCCCATGGCATCTCCGCTAATGGTCGTGTAACTATGAACGATTGATAGGGCTGTGATCATGTTAGTATATACATAGCTAAAACCTGTCCTGTTTGTTCTATTAGATCAGGAAAAGTTGTGTGACTATTTACCATGTATATCTAAGACGGGAGTGACCTCCGGTATAACTGAGGTTTGCCTTTCATATTACACTGTTAAGCGATCTAGGGGATTATCCCTTGTGCATCATTCACACGTACCCACCACCTAGCATTTAACAAAGCGGGGCACAGGAGGGGAATTACTCATCTCCTATAGTTACTGTATGTGTGTTATGATTCACTTATTTTAGAGTATATTATGTGTGGTCTAAACGTCATTGCTTGTCACTTATTTTTCTAATACAGACTTGATATTAAAAGCTGAGATTTAATTACGTTATCATTTCACCACATTTTTTATTTGAGTGCTATTTAAAAGGAGCTCTTCCCTTGCATTTGCAAGGATTTGTATCCCATGTTAATTTGCGCTCCTTCTAGCACCTTATCTCTAACTAGACTGCAGCAAGAGCCCCTTTCCTTCCCCCCACCCCTGCCTATCCCTATTTGTTTACTAAAAAGGAGATGATTTTAACAACAAAATATAGATTGCGCACATACTGTATAACAAAATGTGACATTTGAGCAGGACAATGGTGAATACACTGCACGAGCCGCAGTAGAACAAAAGTCCAGTGTTGGATAACCAATATTCAAATATCCATGATCCACAAGCATGAGGAGTAGGTGGAAAGAAAATCTTCAAGCTACCAATTTGAATAGTACCAGCTTTTAATGTGAGTGTAGCTACCGATTTGAATAATACCAGCTTTTAATGTGAGTGTAGCTACCGATTTGAATAATACCAGCTTTTAATGTGAGTGTAGCTACCGATTTGAATAATACCAGCTTTTAATGTGAGTGTAAACACAAATTCATCTCATGGTGCAAGCCAATAAATAGTCAATGATCCGGTATCTGGTAATCGATAATGAGTGTTCTCAGTCTGCTACCAGGGGAGATGTAAAGGGAACTTAACCTACAATCTGCTCTCTTCATCGCGATATAGTGCTCCTGATGTAAAGCACACTAATTTAGCGTATTTCGGGTGAATGCCAGGGAAGATACCCAGGTGCAGAGTCTCCTGTTACTGAAAGGGAATATAAAGGAAGTAAACAGATGCAGTCACCAGTATTAGTGCCTGGGAAATTCTGGGGCAGTCTCACAGTAAATGCCTCAACATTTCT
This sequence comes from Ascaphus truei, assembly GCF_040206685.1. Lineage (NCBI taxonomy): Eukaryota > Metazoa > Chordata > Amphibia > Anura > Ascaphidae > Ascaphus > Ascaphus truei. The sequence continues at coordinate 41,834,053 of NC_134485.1, read as the reverse complement.
GTGAGATTCTTAATGGCCCTTCGGATTAACACAGCAGGGATCCCTGCAGTCCCATTCAGTTTGACCTTGGGCAAGTCACTTTATCTCCCTGTGCCTCAGGCACCAAAAACATAGATTGTAAGCTCCACGGGACAGGGACCTGTGCCTGCAAAATATCTCTGTAAAGCGCTACGTAAAACTAGCAGCGCTATACAAGAACATGCTATTATTAATATTTATTATTATTCTGGATAATCATGGAGAGAATGTGTTACCCGGATGGTTCTCTCAATGACTGAGAACACAACAAAATGTGCAAATCATGTTATCTATGAATACTCCTGGCCTTCTCCAATGAGGTTATCCCAATGTGTTTTGCCGACCTGGGTGACTTCCTCAGGGGTAGGTCCAGGGATGATGATGAATGTCTTTACATAATGAATAGTCGCCATGATAATTCATTGAAATGAGCTGCACCAATAGAAATGAATGTCAATTTTAAAATTCTTCCAATCTTAAATGCATATCAATCAGTGTTAAAATCATGGATATAAAACAAAGAACACATAATAAACAAATATTAAACATACTAAGGGGGTCATGCACTAAGCAGTGATAAGTGGGTTTTCTGGGTGCTATGCACAAAGCAGTGATAAGTGCTTTTAAGTGAGATACATGCCTTTATAGCGTGATACTGCCTGTTGTGAGATTCACAAAGCAGTGATAACACTGCAGTATCGTGCTATAATGGCATTTTTTCCCACTTAAAAGCACTTATCACCTCTTTGTGAATCTCATAGTAGACAGTATCACACTATAAAGGCATTTATCTCACTTAAAAGACTTATCACTGCTTTGTGAATCTCACAGCTGGCAATATCACGCTATAATGGCTTTTTATCTCACTTAAAAGCACTTATCACTGCTTAGTGCATAACCCCCTAAATCCTAACCTTCATATATCCAGAACAGTTTTAAATAAACTGGATTGGTAAATATTAGTTCAACATTTGATTACACGTTTAGATCCAAAAATAAGCACATTATGGTGTAAATATATATATAAAAAAAACACATAAGAATTTCACAAAAAGATTAGATGAGACCCAAAAAAACTCTACAATGTATATGTTCTGTATAGTATTGGTAATTATGGCATGACCAATACTAGTAACTAGTTAGAAGACCTTGTCACGCCTGTATGCCCGCAGACCAAGCTAGACCCCTATACTGAGGTGGGAACGGTATGATACCACACACCCACAGCAGTGGGAGCGTGCCCAGAGTGTGGTATAGCGTTGCTGGGCCTGTTGGAAGATTTGTTAGAGTATACTTGCAACGCTTGGGGATGTCCATAAGAATAGTCGTGTCCATTTGCCAATGTTCAGGAGTCCAGAGGGTAGAGTCGTCAGAGGGTAAGCCAGGTCCTAGGAAGCCAGAGGTAAGCGAGGTACAGTAGAGGCAACTCTTATTCGAACAAAAACCAGTGGCAATTCCCCAAAAAACCCAGGAAACACCCAGGTACATTCTTGATACATGCCTTAAACTTTCCTTAAACTAGCCCCAGCATTTCTGCATTGATTAATAGCCTATCAGATTAACAGCGGGGGTCCCTGGCAGTCCCATTCTAACTGAATTGGACTGCCAGGGATCCCTGCTGTGTTAATCCTATGGGTCGTTAGTCAATGCAGAAATGCCTTAAACGTGCCTCAAACTAGCCCAGAACATACACAGCACATACCCAGCACATACCCAGAATGTAACCCGGCTAGTTTACGGCAAATGTTAGAATAAACGTTGCCTCTACTGTAGTATGCGTAGCAGGGTTAACAGGGATACCAGAGAGCAGAGTAGTCCAGGACAAGCAGGGGTCAAAGCCAGGGAAATCCAAGATAGCACAGGAGCAGGAACCACAGGAACGGAGAGGGAGCACAGCATAGGACAGGTACACACAGGGAAACAGGAACTATGCAGAGCGAGGAAGAAGTGGACAGACAGGGATTATAAAGGAAGGTGCACCAATGACAGAGAGGGGAGGAGTAGAAAGAGATGTGGGAGAAGGTAGAGATAGGTCAAGGAGTGAAGAGGAGGAGACAGAAGGGGCAGTCAGAGGAATGGCCTGTAAGGCTTGGGAGGCGGAGACAGGGGAAGCCTGATTAGAGGAGTCTGTGCGCGCACCCCCTGTAAGCTGGGGATGCGCGCGCACCGGCTGCAACACAGGAGCGGCCCACACGGAGCAAGGGAAGACCGCAGGAGGGGGAGGAAGCTAAGAGGAGGGAACACGCGCGCGGCCTGCACCCGTGCAATGGCAAGTAAAGGTAGAGCGGAGGGAACAGGTGAGTCAGCGGAGGGGCATGTGGGCGCGCCCCCCGTGGGCTGCGGGAGCGCACGAGTCGGGTGCATCACCAGGTGCGCGGAACGCCGCGCCGCAGGTACCACGCAGGGAGGAAGCAACGGGACGGATGCCACCACAGGGGAAGGTGATGCGGGCACTGCGGGAGAGTGGGAACGGGGAGGATGATAGCAGGTTCTCAGAGACGCGTGGGTATGCGAGACCTGCGGGGTATGCGCTGCGGCAAAGGGAGAGAGGTGGAGGGTAAAGGAGAGGCTTGGGAAGGAGTAGGAAGGGCAACAGGAGACGGGAGAGAGGGACCAAGAAGGGAAGGAATCTCCTGAGTCGTCACAGACCTATAATGCATATCTCATTTAGATAATAGGTGCTCATGAAAGTTTCTGGGAATCCGGTTCTTACAGTAGGACTGAGTTGTAAAACAGTTCTTAGAAAATTCACCATGGAGACCATTTTTTTTACAATCTACGGGGCTGATTCCATATGTGTCAGAGTGGTCACATTTTCTGCCGACATTTCCCATTGAAATCAATGGGTGATTTTGTCTGAAAGTGGCACATACTGCACAGTATAGAATCAGCTCTTAAGTATTACAGTATATTCATCATTATTACTCTAAAGCTGAGAATTTCACCAAGAAATATGTGATTGGAATTTAAAGTCAAAGTGCCGGCAATTCGGTTTGTGAAGAACAGTATTTGACCTTCTTCTGTATGTGGGACTGCACTTTTATTGTCTGTTATGATAAATTGGCATCAGAACTGCTTATGTCTACTTAGACAAGTACTTTGTGTTATCATTTCTTCTGCTAATATTTTATATAGAGTATACATATAAAAGGGGGCATGCTAAATGAAGAGGCTGGTATAATTACGGCTACAACGTACAACCCACATCTTTCTATTTCAAATGTTCAGCTACAAATACTTTCATATAAAGACTAGAAAACAAACTCAGTCTAGACAGCCCCTGATTCAAGCATTTATTTCATGTTTTCAAACTAAACATCCCCACTAAAATAAAGAGCCTTTACCAAAAGTTGGGACATATCACTACTTCTGGCTTGCGTGTAAATTAGCACCGGAGATGAATGTTTGTCCAGCCATTCAACTTTATTTTCAATGTAAATAAACGTAAAATAATTTAGCAGATTTTGGAAAACAGGATATATTGAATGAACGGCCAAATATACTTATCTACTTAGTTCACATTACTCCTTCTACATTTCGATTAATATTGAAATGCAAGTGAACGATGCTTTAAAAGGTAAATTGATTTTTTGAAAAACGAAGACTTGCCAGATCTTTCCAAAAGTTACTACGGTATGTTCTTGCTTTATATAGCAGTACTGTGGCAGTATTTTGGCATCAATCATTACTCCTTAGCAAACAAAAACAACTGAAACGATTTTTGATATTGCTTATGTGTTTGTATATTTTTACTAGGGCATTTTGTTATAAAGATGTAGAAATACGGGAAAGGATATGTATATGATTTACTTCCCTGGGTGTACTATAAGGCATAAAGCGTAAGGACACTCGTATAGTAAATAACAATAACGTGAAGGATAAATTGATTTTTATTAGAATGGACATTTCGGTCCATGCTCAGGACGTCAACACTGAAATAGGTAGAGATGGACAAATGTGTGGAAATTTGCTTGGCTTTTTTTTTTTTTTTAAATTGACAAATAATTCAAAGTACATTTTTCATAATCAATAAAATCGGGCAAAATTGTGCAATTTTGGCAATATACTGTATATCATTTTTTGGATTTTTTGAATCGCTCATATTCAACATTTATGTTACACTATTCCCTCATTTTTTATTACCTGCAGTTTTGAATTTACAAACATTTTAAATTTGTTCTAAATTTTAATATTTGCACAATTAAAAAAAAAACTTTAGCATTGGTTATTGTCAAAATATTGGAATTTTGGAAGATACTAAACACCTGAAGAGTGCCTAATATTTAGTATAAATGTATCTTTTTGGTCAAAAATATTTATAGTCAAGTAAATATACAGTATACCAGTGATTTCCAACCTTTTTTGTTTGGCGGAACCCTTGAAGTATTTTGAAAAATCTCGGGGAACCCCTATTTGGCTGACACATATTAGGTTGACCGGGGTCAGTCACAACATTTCACACCTCACGAGCCACCTCTATTTCCCACCCTCTACCTATGTCTATGTATTTCTCTCCCATCCATCTCACTAACTCTCCCCCCTCCTGCCTCGCATGTATTTATCCCTTGCATCTCACTCTTACTACCTTTTTTCCTCAATCCCTCCTGCTCCCCTCTCTTCTCTCACTCACCCCTACCTTCCGTCAATTACCCCACTCTCACTCAATCCACCCTACAAAATACATACCAAAAAAAACCACCCCTGGGTGGGGAGTCTGTGGTCTATAGGAGGAACCCCTGAGACCGCTTCAAGGAGTCACTGCAGTATACTGACATAATGAGTATGCGTTTAAAGACGAGAATAATTGTGTGACTGCAATACTACATAGTAACAATAGTGACTTATTAATTATGAAGCTTTAATTGTTTAATTCAACCTGTAATATCAAAATGAACTCAATAGTGTGTGAAAGCACAGCATTGCTAAGTATGTTATGTTCTGGTAGTATTCTGGATCCAGGCTCACTTGTAGCAGGTGAGAAGATCCATGTAGCATAAACACATCCCATTTTTAAAGCACACAAAGTCCTTCCATTTTCTTCAACTTTATTGAGTGGGAATTAACAGAAATATAAAAGAACTTGCATGTAGTTTGTGGTAGGAAATGTCTATTGTGAGGAGAAGTATCCTATTGAAAGGTAGTGGCTTTATCAGGGGAAGGTAAAAAGGAATCCCTTTCTAAGGGAGCAGTGGAAGATGTGTCTACTCACTTTGGCTGCTGATGGTACTTAAGAGAGAGCATACTTTTCTTTCCAGACAGGAAAATGCCAAGGGGCATAACAATATACAGAGAAGGGCAGGGGGAGAGGACTAAACCAATCTCATCTATGAACATTGGGAGGTTGCCAGGGCAACTAACTAGTGGCATGTGAAAAAAGTAATATTGTAACAATTATGTTGCAATTTACACAGCAGCACTGGTTGCTTGGAACAGGGAAAACCTGCAACTTTCCCTGGGGAGAGCTGGCAGCCTGAGAGCAAAAAAAATACATAGAGAATATACAATCCAGTTCCAGGACAATGGTAGTATATGTAAATAAGACTCCATTCTTTTGATGGCTTATACATTTATAAAAATAACTTCGAACTGCACTGTACCAGTAAAGATATCAAACATACAGCACGTTTAGCAATTAGATCCTAGCATTTAGTTCAAATATTTTTTTTCCAGTACTGGCTGGCAGGTAATAAAATTGTTATTATTTCTGAGAACATTGCAGAGTTATATTTTCATATTTAGTATATTGAGAAATTGTGTCACTTCAGTGGTTATTTTTATGCAAATTTCCCCAGTGCTTTATGAAGAAATAAGTGCTCTCATCACCATGACCACTCAAGTCGAATTTTAGCGGACCAATTTTCAGTTTGGTAGCTGTCGATCGCAGCTCTGTTGCTCGGAAACTCCCATGAAAGTCGAATGAGAGTTTTCATGTGATATGGCCTCAATCAGCACTATCGCAGTTCAATGAATAATCCCCAAAGTCACACATAGACAGAAAGGTAAATACATTTTACTCAGCCATCATGTATCAGGTGTACAATGTTGTGTTTCCAATGACATATGAAGAATGTTAACTTTTGATTTCATTAAGAACATGTTCCTTAGTATTGGATTTCAGCAGTGTACATTCACTAGACTTTAGCAAAAAGCATGGCTTCAAAAGAAGTAGAAACCAAATGTAATACATGGCTAAAAGTTGTTGATGAAAGCTATGAGTTATGGCAACTGGTTCAACTTGCTTTAAATTCCCGTGCATTGCATTATCAGTAATGTTTTGGCAAAGGGAATATATATATACCCAGATCAACAAAGCTCTGTTATATACTCAACCAGGCATTAACCTAAGTGCTACTTAGTATATTTTTAAAAGTACTTGAATGCTGCAGTATGTGCTTTTTTTATTTATTTTTTTACCTGACCTGCTACTTGGGACTTTAAAGGAAAAATAAAGCCCATTCCTTTCTTGGCTATTTTTCTTGATTTAATGTCAGTTTAATACACAGAAATGTATACACCTCACATATGGATAAATCTAAAGACACAGCAAAAAGTGAAAATGTTCTAATAATCTCACATAAAAAAAGGGGGAAAAATAAAAATAAAGTCCAATATATATATAATCAAAAAGGAGAAAAGAAAAACAAATTACAAAAAAGGGGGGCAAAGTCAATGTTTTAGGGTGCTGACCCGTTCTTCTGGCCCATTCCTACGTTTGTATATAAAAAGTGGAAAACATAGTACTTCCCTTTGATGAGGATTATTGAAGCCCAATACGTCATGGAAAAGATAGTCTCAAATGTTAATCAGCAAAACACTGCATCAAGAATCCAATGACTTCTAAATAGTCATTTCTGAAAGAGTAGATTTAAAGTGTATCCAATAGCATGCCGATCAAAGCGTCCTCCTCTTCCACCTTTGAGTTGTTACAAAGTAAAACTTCTTTATACCTCAAATACAGAGATGATATACTTTATCTTTAGAGTGCAGGGAACATCACTGTATTTATTATAGGTGTCATAGGCAGGGCCGACAGCAGATTTTTCGGGGGCCCAAGATTAGAGTTACAACCGCCCCCTTGGGGTTGGTGGTCTTGTGAACCCCCCCTTTCACACCTCCTTGCAAGACCCCACCTCTATCCCCCCCTCTCCCCATGTATTTATCTCCCTCCCTCTTCCTCACTCTTAGCCCCTTACTCCCTCTATTACACCCCCTCTCACTCTCCCCCCTCCACTTCTCACTCAATTATCCCCTTCTCACTAAATCCCGCTCCTTCAATCCCCATCCTCCTCACACTCATTCCCTCCTCCCCCCTGGCCACACACACAAAATTCCCCTACCACACACAACTTCACCCCCCCAATATCCATAATTCCCCCCACAATGACTACACAATCCCCCCCCTCAATACACACACAATAATCCCCCTCAAATAAATACTACACCCCCAAATACATACAACACCCCCAAAATACATACAACACCCCCAAAATACATACAACACTACCCCCCAAATACACACAATACAACACTACTCCCCCCCAAATACATATAACCCCCCCCTTGAAATACATACAACACACACACTTACCTTGGTGATGGGCTCTCCCCAGCTGCTGTGTGACTTCTGCCAAACTTGTCTCTCTCTCGCACACCTGGCTTCTCTCCTGCCAGTACGTGCTGGAAGCTGGGCCCACCTGGAAGTCAGAATCAGCTTCCGGCAAGCACCGGTGGGAGAGAGAGGCATCCAGCGTGGGAGAGAGAGACTGGGGGGAGAGAGAGACCGGCAGGAGTCCTGCAGCAGCTGGGGATAGCCGGGCCTGGCGGTAACCAGGGGCCTGGCAGCCGGACAAAGAATTTGGGCCCTCTGGCTGGGCCCAAATTCCAGCACCAGCCAGACAGGCACCCCGCAGCCACTGGGCCTGGAGTACTTGTCCTGGCTCTGCCACCTGGTCTTAGGTGAAAGGAAAAACTACAGCCCATATGGAAAATTGAACAGTACGTTCTCTCTACACCTTTCTATTTCTATCTGTAACTGCTCTCCATATCTACAAGGATGGGAAAAGAGGAGCAAAATAGCATGATACCAGGCTTGGTGTAAATCAGATGAGAGGCCTGGAGGGCTATGAAAAGTTCTAGGAACAAACCGGTAAAGGCTCCTTACAGTGGGCTGTTACTGTAAATTAACCATATTTTGATAGTTTAGATCACGTAAATACTAGATAAAGTAAAGGACAAAGATTTTGAAAAGTGAAGACATTGAAGCCATCAGTATATATTGTGAAATTAACTTGCTACATCTGTTTATACAAGTTAGGTAAGTGGTAATATGTATCTGCAAAGTTCATTAACACAGTGCTAAGTGCTGTTTTCAGCCATAAGAAGGCTTTGCGTTAACCTAACAGATGTTAGTGTTAATAATATGCAAAATAGATGTTCCATCTAAGGCCACGTCCATAGTCCCCATTCCCGTGACCGCTCTGCGTAAACAAAATGCGGGGGATCTATGGGGCCAGAGGAACCTCAGGAAATATACCGTCTGTCACTGATTTTGATAATATGACATTATGAGCCCTGACTTAATGAAGATTTGTGCGAGTATCTTTCATCTTAAATTGCAAGCGTCTGAATAGTAATCTCTGGGCTTTTGGAATACTCTGATAGATGAATGCAGTCGGTTGGGTTGGCTGAATAACTAACATTACAACATATCAGATGTAGAAAGTGTTGCATGTAGAAGGCTGAACTTGCATGGCCATTTACCAAATCAAAATATCACTTATGAGCACATTCACATTTTTATTTATTTATTTATTTATACATTATTTTACCGGGAAGTAATACATTGAGAGTTGCTGAGATGTGCTAAGGTTTATGGCATGTGTGTGGATAGTCAGAATGATATTTTGCAATGTTTATAAACATACATTACTGAGAGAGATATCTAAAACCATGTACTGTATAAAGAAGGGAGAGGAGAGGCTCAGTAACTGAAGACACTGACTCTGTAAACAATGACACTGAGTTTGAAGCAGGGGAGCCTGGTACAATTCCTGGTGTCGGCTCCTTGTGACCTTGGGCAAGTCACTTTATCTCCCTGTGCCTCAGGCACCAAAACCAGATTGTAAGCTCCACGGGGCAGGGACTGTGCCTGTAAAAATCCTATGCGCTGCTTACAGCATACTGTACTGTAATTGTGAAGCGCTTTGAGACCCAGTGGGAGAAAATAAAGTTATTATTATTAATAAGAAAACAATTAGCCCCACATGGTTCTATTTTTATTTTTTTGTGTACCAATTTTTCTTTTGAAAATAATAAATGTATAATTGTTTCTCACAAGTAGGTTTAAAGTATAAATACCAAAACAAATAGAGTATGTCTGAACTTTTTGAGGTTATAGAAACAGATTTTGACTGCAAATTAATTTCAGCTCTTATTTTGTAGCAGTGCCTGTGAGCTACAATGGATTTTTTTTTAAAGCTGGATTTTAAAGGGTGTTTATCCAGCACCAGTTTTTCAGACCAGTAAATACAGCCAGAAATAACCATACATAACAAGTACACAGCAATCAATAACAAAAAAAGTGAAAGAAAAAACATACAACATGTTGGTCATTAGGGTGACATCGTTCAGGTTATGTTATGTTAAACGTGTCAAACCTATGGTTGTAATGAAATCATCTAAAATAACCCAACACCAATCGCTGAGCCTATAAGCGGCTTAAAGAGTCAACTTTGTATGATAAAGGGTCTTCTCCAGTTCTCAGGTAAAATAGGCCAATCACATCACCCCTGCCAGCTGACTCCAAGTCAACAGTGTGTTAGTGATTATGGTGGTCTTTCGTCAGATCTGTATTAAACCACAGTTGCTAACAAACCAGCCTATTTAAGTATATTCACTGCTAGTTTGCTCGTAGGTATGCTAAGAAGTAAAGCTGCGCAGAAATGGAAGGAATGGAAAAAAGGTCAAGAGAGAGAATTAATAACAGGATAGTTTTACTTGAATTGGATGGTTTATGCTAAACTGATGCCTGAAATCTTTCCTGTGTAGCTTCTGTAGTAAGGTATTCAGTGTTTCTTGGGATATAAAAAATATATACAGTTGTCACGTACGGTACACCTTTGCGCACGTGACTTGCATATTTGAAAAGGGTTAATACACACAGCTACTGTATCTAGCTGATTAACTTTTCTCCATGTCTGGTCTCCCAAATAAATAATATCTATCCTCAATCCGTCACATTTGTCATGAATGACACCTGTGCGTACGTGACTTATATGTGACAACGGTTTATACACACGGCTAACTAGCTGACTCGCCTTCACTTGCGCACAAGTCCCTAGAGTGAATGGAATCTACCATCACTGTCACAATATACAGCTCAACCCCGTTATAGCGCGATCCGATACTACGCGGATCCACTTATAAAGTGGTGTGAGCGTGGCTCCCGTTTAAAAAAAAAAACAAAAACGGTTATAACGCGGTCAGATCGGGTGGCCCCCGAGGACCGCGTTATAACTTGGTTCAGCTGTATATCTTTAATCCGCTGCAGACACTACCAAAGGGTGAAAAATATACTTACAGAGCCCTTGGTCTCTGTTTACTATAAAAACTATGCACACAAACATCTATTATAGCAAAATGTGTCAGAAAATGTAATTTACTCTCTACAAAATGTGCAACAGGTCGAATCAAAGCCCAAATAATTACTTTTTGAAGTTTAGCTTTAATATACAAAAAGTACAGTACTTAGGTTAAAGAAAAATATTATTACAAGAACATACAGTATAAAAACGCAGACAGTTTCTTAAAATAAAGACTCTTTTCAGATCTTTTCCAAAAGGGTCTTGTGTGGAAATTGAGATTTCACGTGTTCCAGCATGGACATTCCCTTAGTTGAAATCTAATTTCATACTCAGTTGCAGGGTTTATATTCTAAAGCCTTGTTCACTGAAAAAGATTTCAGTTTATTCCCCTCTGTCAGGGAAGATTTGCGGCAGCCATATTTTAATCCCCCCACTTGCAAACCCAGGTGTTGACCCCAGATACCCTTAGTCCTATAAAACCAATAAAAATAGGCCTAGTCAGTGGTGTGACTGGCAATAAAATAATTTTTGTATTTTAAGACAATTTGTAAGGCCATATTAACGTCTGAGGTGCCAGATTTGATTTAAATACTGAATACTTTCTGCCATATTCATTATAACAGTATATTATACATTTTCAATATGGTTTCATACAAACTTTCTTTTGACTTTACCACCTTCTTATTTATAGTAGTGAGTCGTGACCATTATTATATGTATTTCCTTTAACAGTGTTTATGTGGCAAAGTTTCATGCCCTGAAGTCTGGTTTACCTCAATGACTGCCTGTTATATTCTTAATGTGTGTAATGATTCATCACAAGAATTGATGAATGTTGGCAAACTAAGCAATATACTAAGTGACTGACACTGGTTCACCAAAGCAATAGAGAGCACATATTTTTAAATCAGAATACTTTGTATTGGTGCCGTCCCCAATACCGTAAAAAAAAGCATACATTATTTTACATTCCTGTACCTCTTACCCACTGTAAACTTCCTTGGACCTTCTTAAATGGCAGAATGCTACCTGGGATAGGACTACTCAGCAGGTCGGAATCAGATGAAGGTCTAACTGCAGTCTAATGATGCCACTGCCCTCAATTGATAGAGAGTCAATAGGCAGGGAGGATAAGAAAAGCAGGGGATTCTGGTAGAGAAGGTTGCAACTACATTGCTGCGTTTCTCTAAAGTGCTGGCAGTCAGAAAAACAAAAAATAGTTTATAAATCAGTAGATTTTCAGAGGTATTAGTACAAAATAAATGAGTACCTCAGTATTTAGTGATACTGTTTCTATTTGGACATACAAGTGATATTTTAGGACAAGCCTGTAATGTTTCTCCCGGCCTCTCTGTTAATTATACAATGTAACCCCTGAACCCCCACTTCCCACTGCTGCTGGATGCATAGTCTTACATGCTCTCCATATTTCTCACTATCCCTTTCATCCATTTATTGCCCCGTCTGTTTATTTGCTATTCCCTCTCCCATTCCTTCTCTACCTCAAATGCCTTAGATTGCTATCTTGCTTTTTTAATCTGAGTTATGCAATCTTTTGTAAGTCGCTATTGCTAACCTGCTGAAGAGAGTAGAACTCTCGAAAGCTTGTCCTAAAATACCAATTGTTAGTCCAAATAAAAAATAGATATTACTTGATACCGAAGTACTCTTTTATTTAAAATATACAAAAAGTGTGCTCTGAAATGCAAGAGTTTAGACATTTATATATTGTCTGTAATCTCTGTGGATGTTTCCTTGGTAAAGCGACTGAGCAGTATGGAGCTTTGATTTCAGCGTTAAATGTTTACATATCAAATACTTAGAAATGGCTATTACGTCATGACATGTCCTGGTATATTATGACATATGAATTACTGTTAAAATGTAGGTAAAATCTGGAAGACTTTTATTATCATGACGATGTTATAATACCAACACGGTCAGTGTCACATCTGTAGCTCAAAATAACTGCAGGAAAATGGCACTGTAGAAGGGCAATATTTAGTTTTTTCTATTTCACATCTGCGGATTCACTAGTTCTTTGAAGGTGGCCATGAGCTATCCCCGTGGAACAAGAGCGAAATTCTGTCTGCGGATGGGCAAGGGTTAATGATTACAGAGGACTCATGTAAGACCTTCAAATCAGATGCATGCTACCTAAGGTAATTGAGTTGATTGATTACAACGTCTCTCTGCAGACGAATATTGATTTAATGTAGCCCACCAACTCCCAGTGGGCTCAAAGACTCTCCCAAACCAAACCATGAATATGTTTTGAACCTGGATGGTCCTATACACCTGTTTTTTTTTTCTTCAAGCGTATGTCTGCATTTTCACAAATATTTGCACGTATTGAATCCCTTATCATCTACAGCATTTCTCATAGTTTTATCTTACTCCTTTCATGTCGAGCATTGCATTGTTGTCCGTTTCAGCACTGAAAGGGTTGAACGGCTCCAGTATCATTATATTACACATATTTAACCATTGGCGTGAACACCAGGGAGGGAGAGATATAAGACGGGAGTGAATAGAGATGTGGCTAACATTTGCATTGGCTGTTTCTGATTCGCAGAGCGGGCTAGGGCTCTTCTCGGAGGCGGTCCACAAACCAAGTATATCAGTAGGCAGTATTTCTGGAAGCGCATGTTCAATTATTAAAATAGTATCTTCCTTTTTTTATTCTCATCCGATAGCCATGGCGAGGTCATGACATTTATTTAACAGGGCATTGTGGGTAACAGTAGAGGGGGAAAAAAGGCACAAAGGGCAGGGATACTGGAGCAGCAAAATAAGGATGAGTCTGAGCAAAAGGAGATTAAGAGGCGATGACATTCTAATGTACGTATAACATTAAAAAGCCGGCGTCTGTCACAGAATATTGATGGAAAGAAATAATGTAAGCGTGTTCATTTTTTCTTTAGTTAAATGAGCAATGAAAGCTGCCATAAATACTGTGTATTCTGTATGTTTTCTTTAAACTAAATCTGGCTTCAGCACCGGTATTATTGTCTGTAGCTTGGCCTGTAACTTTTTCTTGTCATCTGAAATACAGAACTGACCATACCTCTGTACTGTACAATATGTCTGTTGTTCTGCTTTCTACATGTCATTTAGTGTCCTGCTAGTAAGCGCTAGAAATCTTTCCATTGCGGTACACAGGTAAACCTAAGAGAACTGATTGCAGCCAGTGTGAATACAGGTATTTTTTAGGCATATGGCATATTTTTGAGAACAATGCCCCTTGCATATTTTGCCAGTGTGCTGCAGTGCATTCTGGGATTTTGTTTTATGGAAGAATTCGTACGCTATGAGACAGCAATAGATTTTGTCTTTTGATCATGTAGCTTTTTTCTCTTTGTTCCTTATATTCTTAGTCTAAATGAGTAGGAGATCAGCATTGTCTGGAGGAGTAGCTCACAACTGCAGCTCTGTAGGGAGAAAGGTGTGTCATAGATTCTCAGAACAAAGGAACAACACAGCAAGTGCAAGAATAGTGCTGTGCTTTACAGCGCATTAGTAGAGACACAGCCGCGCTGCAGGTAACAAGCATTTCTTTGTATGACTGTTATAATATATAAATACATAAACATATATTATTATTATTATTATTATCATCTTTTATTTGTATGGCGCCAACATATTCCACAGTGCAGTACAATTTGAGAGGGAGGACAATAATATTGTGTGACAAAAGAGTACATATATGTTAAGACAAAGTGAGACATATATACAGTATATATATTTATATATTTAACACAAAAGAGCATTATTTTGCCTGAAAATACCCGCACATAAGGTGGTGTGTCGGAGGACCAGGTTTAAAATAATGAAATCATATTTTTCTCCTTGATATTGATTCAAATCCAGTAGTTTAGAAATTATATTAAAAAAAGTTGTTTACACAACTTCAGACACGTTAGTGATTTAAATCCTAGAACTGACTGGATTCAAAATATTATCAGCCCATTGAGGTACAGTACAATTATAGCTATTAAAATGCCCAATGCAATAGTTTGATTAAAAAGGAAGAGTTTGTTCGTTGTATTACTCCTTAACAATAGAATGCTTCATCATTGCATTGTCTGAGAGCTGGACTATAGGAAAGCATTGTTTCCACCAGCATTTGTTCAGTGCGGAGGGAGAAAACGAGGAAGGCGAAGAATAAACTCTAAGACTGTAAAAGAATTGCTGGCATTATTTCTCCCCACGTCCTGTGTGTGCCTGGATCGCTTGCTATTCTTCAGGCAGAGAACCGAGGATAAAAGTCTGTATGTCAGAGCCCGTTTTCGCCTCTGCATTTGGAGATCTTTCTTATTGATTGGGGACGGAGGGTGGGGACAAGCAGGCTTCAGGGTAAGGTGAAGGGAGGACCGTCTGACAGCCAGCTTATTGAACACACAACATTTTCTTTCCGAAAAGATGTCAAATAGATGGAGGATAGGAACAGCGGAAGTGGGAAGGTAGAAACATAAGAAGATAATGCTGGAAGATAAGACTGCAGTTCTTATAGGAGTCTTCAGGTCTTTTGGGGTTTTCCCCCCTTACCCCCCCTCCCCGACGTCTGACCTGCACAGACTGGGATGTCAGCATCATGCAAATGCTGCAGTCCTGCAGGTCTTAGAGAGGGTGGATACTAGAGAGTGAATTAATGTTAATGATGAGTGCAGAGAAAATACCAGCCGAATGCACCCCCTCCACACACAACTGTTCTGAGTCAGCATCCGCTGCTTTGCCTTTCTTTTTGTGTCTGTGTGTCGGTGTGTCTGTGTGTATATGTGTCTGTGTGTGTGTGTGTGTGTGTCTGTGTGTGTGCACGCCTGTGTGTATGGAAGGTAAAAGCCAGTCAGTCAGTAGCAAAGGTACGTCTGTGAGCGACTAAAATCTGACTGATTTCAATCTTTGGAGCATCAGATTTATTCTCTAAGGAGGATGGCTCTATGTGATGGGGGGGGGGGGATGTAATTATGTTAATGCCATATTTGTGGAGGGGACAGATTTTTCTTTCTAATTGTTCGTCTGCAGACTGTGTTCAAATATTGCTTGTAAAATCATTTTAAGATAAGAAACGGAATGGCATGATGATAACTGGAAAAAGGCTAGATATTTTAGGTGTTCAAGTCTTTCTGAGGAGCCTTTGCTATTTCAGGAAATGTTAATATATTACTACGTGTTAAACGACCAACCAGCTTGTTCTGCCGTAATAGTATTGAATATCAGTGTCCGAAAAGTACTAGAAGAATGTATAGCAAATAGCAATAGCTTTCTGTGGATTTCTAGATTTTCTTTACCAAATACTTACATATAATGATGTCGTTTTGTCATGTAGTTTTCCTTTCATTCAAGCTAATTTGAATCTCAACAATTCTACATGCATACATACGGACCAACTAACTCTGTTTTTCTTCTTTTCCTTCTCTTAAAGCAGAAGATCTCCCGAAACAACGCAGACTTTGTAGACCGGATTCCACTTTACTTCAGTTGGCAAGAGCTTTCGGGCCATGTTGATTATTTTGCTCTGTTCTTTGAGAAACAACAAGGATTACTCCTAAATTGGAAATGGTATTGCTTCTGTGGCACAAGCCAGTCTTAGAAGTTAGAAGGAAAAGGAGATGAAAATGCCGGGATTGTGGTATACCTCCTAAAACCAAAACCAGCTAAAGCCCCCTGGTGATAGAAAAATGTTTTGAGTATGTTCGGTTGTTTCCTTCCTGTATCAGCAATGTTTAGAAGTAGTGAAGGTTCACTGGATACTTGCTTCAAGTAACAATCTGCCTGTAACTCTTTCATGCATTCAGTGGAAAGAGTCAGAAATGGGTTTTTAGTTTTTTGTAGACTAATGTAGATTTGTTAGAAGTGAGAGAACATGAACTATCTTTAATTGGTTCCTTATGAAGAGATATGTTTAATGAATATCCCAGGGCCCAAGCAACAGGATAGCAATGTAGGTATTAAAAAAAAAAACCCTGTAAAAGCACAGTTTTACTATTCATTGAATGATACTGAGTTTTGATATTATGGGGAGCACAGAAAGATTGTCTTTGTGTACAAATGTACCGTATTTATTTTGTGTTTCATAACATGTTTTTACTGCTCTTATTCTGAATATGGATTTTATTTTCTGTGTAATGCGATTCTATTCATGTAAAGGTGTTTTGGTGAATTAGCCGTTATGTTAACATGTATGTTTTTTTAATCCAATACTTTTGAAATAATTCCAATTGTAACCAAGCCGTATTTTGCCGAATGTGATTAGGACCTGTAGGATATCCAGGTTTTTGGAGGAAGAATTCTGACGAATGATGTTGGACTTTTCCTAGTCCCTGAGACCCTAACTTGTGAGGATTTTTTAGCAACGATCACAAGTTAGGCTCTTGGGACCTAGGCGGAGGGGAACCAGCAGCTTTGGACTGTATTGATTGTGTGTCTACGATACTGAAGGAATAAAACAAATAACAGTGTCTGAGACACAAATTGGATTCTAAAATGCTTCTATTCATTGTGGAACGACTTGTCACTGTCTTTGCATTGCAAAAATAAAATGTCATTTATTGCCAAGGTATACAGTACAGGTCTATATGTAATGATCAGTGCTGTTTATGCTTGTGTAACAATGTGGTATTTCCTAAATAAATTGCCAGTTGGTACACAGTACTACAAAAGATCACCCAACATAATTGAATAGCTTTCCTGTTTACGGTTGTCTGCATAGAATTGTATGTTCTTAATGAGTCTAAACACTTCTTTTAGAATTGCGCAGTGCAATGTTTAGTAATATGTGTTGTATTACCATTAAAAAAAAGTGTGCAAATGTGTTTTTCTATTGTGTGGCCCTCTCTTATTTAAATGAGTATAATATAATTTGTTTGCTCTAAAAAGAAATTGTCTAGCAATGATTTTTTTTAAATCGTGTGCTTATCACACCATTTATTTGGCATCCAAGTCCAGTTCTGTTTTGTTTTCTCATTTACAGACCTGCAAGGTTAGCACACACAGGGCACTTCACATGCCTTTTGATTTAGGAATGACCCACGTTTCACATGATCATTTTTCTCATGAAAAGTATTTACTGTAGCAGTTTCATTTAATGGCGAAAAACGGTCTTTTACTATAGCGGACAGTTCAGTCTCACATACCAGCCAACACCCATGATGAAGTAAAAAAAAATATGGCCAAGCTTAAAGTCATTTCAACATAGTTTTAGTATATTTGACATGCACACAATAACATTAGCAAGTAAAATGTAATGATCATTATCAAAATGGCAACCGTATAGAGATACGTATGTATACATACAGTACTGTATATACATATCATTTTATACATTTCAATTATTTAAATTAATTTAGATATTTTATGTGTACTTTTTTGTAAACCTTCATCATGCTTTCATCAAATCATAGTTTCATTTCAGAATCACTTTTTTTTTATATCCATTTGCTATATACTATATTTTTGACACTGAAAGCTACATCAGTCAAATTCTGCATGTGAAGACAAATCCAATTTTTGAAGCAGAATGATTTGCAAATAACTAAAAACGCTAAACTTCAAATGTCATACAGCTAATAAATAACATAAGAATATAGCAATATTAAAACAGAGAGACCCATTAACACTGTTTTTACAGAATAATGTTTCCATTGTGTGTATATGTATATACAGTATAATACAATTATCAAATGAATCAGTAAAAACAGTGCTGGAAGGTTGTGCACCACTTTAATACACACATTTTTTAAATGTATAAATCTATTTTATATAGATATTTTATACAAATGTAGATATGTTTTCATTATATAGTCTGCAGCGTTTTCAATGTTCTACAATGTGTGATATTTGATAATCAGATCATGCTGCAGCTAAAAAAAACCTTTACCAACAGAATGCCGAGGAAGGAGGGGGGAGAATGGAAGGGAATCGTGCGTTGCATACAGAAAAGGAGTGATATTAACAATTCGATGAATTCCTGGCTGGTAGACCAGACTGAGCCAGACGCATACATTAACTGCTGTCTGCTGCCGATGTGAGCCTGTTCAATGTGCTGGAAATGAACGATCACCTAGGTTGACACCAGCTTATTTGTACATTTAATTTTTTTTAAAGAAGACAATCAATGCGTTCTGCGTTGTAATCCTCTACTCAATATTTTTTTTTGTTTAATATGAAATACATCATCTGTTGATCTTTTCATCATTCTGGTATAAAGATCTTTTTAATAGCACATTTTTATCGTAAATAATCTTCTGTAAGGTACATTTTTGGGTGGCTTAACCTGGTTTTTTTTATGTCTGCATTTTCTTGTTTTCTGAAAATAATTATTTTTAATACGGTCATCTTTTTGGAAAAACGGCTGATGGGAAATCCCTTTACAAATTCTTGGGGCAGGTATCTCCTTCCTATGGTCTTAAAATATTTTGGCATACAATGTTATTGCACTCCCTCCCACATTGTACTGCGCTACGAAATATGTTGGTGCTGCTGTATACAACTAAAAGATAATAATAGGAAGAACAATTCACGTCCTTGCAAAACCTACTTAACCCCTTCTTAGTACCTTGGAGCACCCTGCAATGCGGTTTGGAAGTGCTGGCAGCGATGGGGTTAACAGGTCTTGTCATACGAAAGGCCATTGCTCACAATGTAGATTTTCTTTTTTTTTTTTAGATGTGTAAGATTCCTATTAACTTCTGTCAAAGGCAGAAAAGGCACACGGCAAAATGCACCTGCAGGATCTGAAACAATTACATTGCCAGGAAAATTCCTAATCAGTTGCCCATGTGCTATATATTAAAAAAAAGGCAGTCTTAAGTTATGGACTTCAACTGCAAAAGCCAATCAGCACACAAAGGGTTAACGAACACGCCTTTTCCCAAAACATTTTAGCATGCAGTGCAGCAAAAATTCCGTAGGCTGTAAATGCTGCTATCGGTTTGATGTGCTCATACAATCCTTTTGTTCTGTTGCTGGGTTTGCCAAGGTCCTGAAATTCAGCCATTTTTTTTTCATGTACTAGCTTCCTACTAGATAGTTACAGTATAAAATGGGGCTTTCGATAAACTATAATACCTCCAAATAAATATCTTACAAAATATAATATAATTGAACCTCCCCCCCAACCCCCCAGATATTTTTGGCAAATGTTATTCTATAGGAACACAATAGTTACTTATTTAGATTTTTTTCTTTTTTTTATATCCTAAGCCTGCTGTGCTTGGTATAACTTAAAATATATTCTTACACAGAATTAAAGGCATTATGTTACGTCCTAAAGCAGAAATTAGAACCATAAACCATTCACTGAATATTGGTTTGATAGGGTTATTCTGCTGTTCTTCAATAGGATTAATAATATGACCTTTGTCTTTATTTGATTATAATATTTCTTTTTTCGGTGTTGTGTGAAAATATATTTTGTGGAACAAGGTGTACGTTTATTGATCTGATATATCTTTTTATTGTATTATAAATAGGGCAGCCAAGCTAAAATGTAAAGGAAGGAAGTTATTCCATGTACACAAAATGTTCACCAAATTCCTCATGTTGCATTGTTTAACCCCATGTATATGTGTGTGTGTGTGTGTGTATATATATATATATATATATATATATATATATATATATATATATATATATATATATATATATGTATATATGTATATATATATGTATATATGTATATATGTATATATGTATAATGTTTTTAACTTGTTTATTAATGACCTTGAGGTTGGGATCGAGAGCAAAGTCTCCATCTTTGCTGATGATACTAAATTGTGTAAGGTAATAGAATCAGAGCAGGATGTAATTTCTCTTCAGAAGGACTTGGAGAGACTGGAAACGTGGACAGGTAAATGGCAAATGAGGTTTAATACAGATAAATGTAAGGTTATGCATTTTGGATGCAAGAATAAAAAGGCGACTTACAAATTAAATGGAGATATATTGGGGGAATCCTTGATGGAGAAGGATTTAGGAGTGCTTGTAGACAGCAGGCTTAGCAATAGTGCCCAATGTCATGCAGTAGCTGCAAAGGCAAACAAGATCTTATCTTGCATCAAACAGGCAATGGATGGAAGGGAAGTAAACATAATTATGCCCCTTTACAAAGCATTAGTAAGATCACACCTTGAATATGGAGTACAATTTTGGGCACCAATCCTAAGAAAAGACATTATGGAACTAGAGAGAGTGCAGAGAAGAGCCACCAAATTAATAAAGGGGATGGACATTCTAATTTATGAGGAGAGGCTAGCTAAATTAGATTTATTTACATTAGAAAAGAGGCGTCTAAGAGGGGATATGATAACTATATACAAATATATTCAGGGACAATACAAGGAGCTTTCAAAAGAACTATTCATCCCTCGGGCAATACAAAGGACTCGGCCATCCCTTAAGGCTGGAGGAAAGGAAATTTCACCAGCAACAAAGGAAAGGGTTCTTTACAGTAAGGACAGTTAAAATGTGGAATTCATTACCCAATGGAGACTGTGATGGCAGATACAATAGATTTGTTCAAAAAAAAGGTTGGACATCTTTTTAGATGGGAAAGGTATACAGGGATATACCAAATAAGTATACATGGGAAGGATGTTGATCCAGGGATTAATCCGACTGACAATTCTTGGAGTCAGGAAGGAAATAATTTTCCCCCTTAATGGGGTTTTTTGTTTGCCTTCCTCTGGATCAATAAGTAAGTATAGATATATAATAAAGTATCTGTTGTCTAAATTTAGCATAGGTTGAACTTGATGGACGTACGTCTTTTTTCAACCTCATCTACTATGTAACTATGTAACTATGTATATATGTGTTATATATATATATATGACATGCTCACTTGACCAGGTTCTAATTTTTGTTTTGAGTCATGGGAAAAATTTGACTTCGATTAACAAGGTTAATTATTATATAAAATAATGGTATTAACAATAAAAAGTAAGTGAACTCTGAGAGATTATTAGTACCAAACAGATACAAGTGACACAGTTCTGTTTATCGACTAGAGTTCACCTTTATCATTTGGGTTGTCAGCATTATCGTATGTATAATTTTTTTATATCGCGCCAACACTGTTTAATTTTTTTTTACAATATTGGGAGAATAAAGTACAAGCAATAACAGTTAAGAGCGGCAAGTAAATAATAAAGAGAAAGAGAGACCATACCCCAAAGAGCTTACCATTTAAGAGGTATATTGGGAGACTTACAGACACAGTAGTAATAAAAGTGCAAGTCAGGATGTCAACTGCACCTGGAGCCAGTAGTAAAGGCATAAATAATTGAATTAGATGTTTCTTTTAATAAGTTTGTGTACAGGGTAGTGATACAAGTGGTAATTCGGGAAGAGGGTGGGGCTAGGAATGTGCTTCAGGCCTTCCCGGCACCTTGAGATGTACCTTATGCTGCACGAGACAGCGAGAGGCAGTTCTAATGCTTGAGACTCACGCAAATTGTGTGAGACTTGAGAGGCTGATATGTTAGAGAATGAGGGTATGCATTAGTGTTTGTAGTCGAGGAACAGAAGAATGGGCATATCTTTGCAAAGTTGCTGATGAAACAAAATAGCAAGATTTAGTAACAGTGTTTAGATGAGGGGAAAAGAAAAGAAAGGGAGGAGTTAAATGCAACCCCTAGGCAATATACTTGCAAGACTGGGTGGATAGTAATGGTACTGAGTGTAATGGAGAAGGAACAATGAGGCTTGATTTGGGAGGAAGTATGAGGATCTCTATAAATATGATTTCTTTTGAAATAGCTTCCCCATTAGCCTTCAAATAATAAGCAACGTGTTCTTGTGTAGGGGAAAGAGTGAAGACAGAGAAGAGAATACAGGGGAAACATACTAGTGACGAGCCAAGGACAGAGTTGTAAATTATGACATGGCTGTATGGGTCACAGAAAGGCGGTAGTGAAAAAGTTTCTAGTTGGAGCTCAATTACAAAGATTATAGATCAATGTAATGCATGCTGAGAGTATACTGTACAGTAGTGAGAGGAAACTGGTGATTGAGTGTGAAGGATGTGTGAGAGGGTGAATTTGGTGGTTATGGTCAGAAATTGGGAAAGGGGAGATTAAGAAGTCAGACAAATGAAGGAAGTGGCCATACTTGTGTGTGCTGGAAGTAGTCTATTGGTGGAGCTCAAAAGAGGAAGTGAGAGGGGGTTTGATGCCCAGGAATGAGAAGGGTCATCAGTGTGGCAGTTAAAGTCCATTAGAGTAGAGTGGGTGTCAGAAGAGAGGAAGAATGATAACTAACATTCAAAATCGGAAAAAGAAATTGGTGTCTGAGGATGTAGCATTAGGTGGCCTTTAGATGATGACAATGTGGAGAGTTTAACGAAAGAACGAATAGTGTGCATCTCAAATGATGAGAACATCAGGGAAACAGTTATAGGCAGGAGCTGAAACATGCAGTGTGAAAAAAAGAAGAATTCTCACTCCACCACCATATCCTGTGTGGTGAAGAATCAGATATGAGAGCAAAGTTTCAGTTAGTGAAAGTAGTGGAGAGCGAAGAAAAAGATGAGACATAGGGACACAAGGTGAGGAGAAGACTTGTAAAAGTTGTGCTATTGCAAGGAGAGAAGGTAGAAAAAAGAATGGTGTAAAACAGCGCTAGTATATAAATTAAAACACTTATATGTTAAAAAACTGGCAGCCAGGTAAACACTGACAGTACAGTCAGTCAAAGCACAATTAGAAAAAAAGAAGAACCGGCGCCACAGTGAATAGTGAAAACCAAACCAATATAATGTAATGTCCAAATGGAGTCCTATTAAAGTTGGTAATCAAGGATGCTCACGTCAACGATGTGATATGAAAAAAAGAAGAAAAACAAATTATGGTGCAGTAACTCAAATTAGGAGGTGAAGAGGTGGGCTAAACACACAAGACAAACAGGACATACAAACCAAGACAAACACACATGAAACGTAACACTAGCACAGGCCTATTAATAAAGAAATGCTGATTTAATAAGGTGGAGGGTGAATGAGACACGCATCCGGAGGGGCAAAATTACAACCCTACTCACAAGATGCCAGATAAAACAAGCAGCGAACTGGGGACATGCAGCTGGGCTTCCAAGATGGCGACCGGGACATCCCTTGAAGAAGTACGCGCATGCGTACGAAACGCGTCGGGAAGTTTCCAGTGTTTTTAGTGCTGTTCCAGGTTTGGAGAAGTGTGTATCTGGCGATTTTTAGTTAAGTCAAGCGGTTGACTTTTGAGGACATTGCGGCTCACCAGTGGAGGACTAGCGCTCTAAGAACGTCCGGTGTGGATCTCCAGCGGACGTGACGTCACATCCGTTCGGAAGTTGTATCACCTGAGGGATTCAGCCTTTCACCCCTGTCACGTGAGGACGCCAGTGAGAGGATCCCGGTCGCCATCTTGGAAGCCCAGCTGCATGTCCCCAGTTCGCTGCTTGTTTTATCTGGCATCTTGTGAGTAGGGTTGTAATTTTGCCCCTCCGGATGCGTGTCTCATTCACCCTCCACCTTATTAAATCAGCATTTCTTTATTAATAGGCCTGTGCTAGTGTTACGTTTCATGTGTGTTTGTCTTGGTTTGTATGTCCTGTTTGTCTTGTGTGTTTAGCCCACCTCTTCACCTCCTAATTTGAGTTACTGCACCATAATTTGTTTTTCTTCTTTTTTTCATATCACATCGTTGACGTGAGCATCCTTGATTACCAACTTTAATAGGACTCCATTTGGACATTACATTATATTGGTTTGGTTTTCACTATTCACTGTGGCGCCGGTTCTTCTTTTTTTCTAAGGAGAGAAGGTAGGTAATAAAGGGGAGAGAAAGAAGCAGTGCACTTCAAGAATGCAAAAAAAGGGTAGGGAAGAAGAGAGGTGAACATGTATATAGGAGTATGGAGAGTTGTGAGGCAATTTAAAGGAAGAGTAAGTGTTTATGAGAAAAGACTTTGCCGCAAGAAGTTCTTCCCCTCCCCCCCCCCCGGGATGTAAAATGTTCAGTTTCAATCTGATGGTATTCATCAAATATGCTGTAGTTTATTTATACGATGATCTTCTGTGCTACGGGGGAGAGTTTTAAACTAGGATGGAGGGGGGAGGGGAATGAAACAGATACTGATCTAAATGGAACAGAGGAGGATTCAAGGTGGTATGGAGGTAGAATGGGGGCAAGTGCGAGTTTGACAAGCAGTGAGACACCCATAGTAAATATAGATAATACTAGAAAACTTCTAAAGACTAAAGCAAGTTGGCGCAGAAAAGAAGGAGCAGATAATCTAATAGTACATGTGAAAAGAAAAAATCAAGCGCAAATAATATCACAACAAATCAATGGTAACACAGATGATATACTATCCTTAATGAGTGCAGCTCCTGACGTAGAATTCAAACCAAATTCAATCAGCAAACGAAGGAGAAACAGGTGCGCAAATCACATCAGGACATGTAAAAGAAAGTAGAAACACAAAATAGTGCAATAATGTCTACTCCAACAAAATAGCTTCAATGCTGGAAGTTCTATAAAGTTTGCACTCACGTGTTTAACGTGAATTTAAAGCGTTGTGGTTGTTCAAAGTTACCAACTTATGTCTCCAGACAGGTACTCCAGATCCACATAGAGAGGAGGAAATTCCATATACAAAAAAAAGGGGGAAAGCAAAATAGTATAGTACTGTTTTTAATGTTAAAACACAAAGTATTCCACTTACATAAGTGCCTTTGTTTGTGAGCATTCAGACCACATTGGATCATAGGGTCAGACAAGATATTCACTGCAACAGCATCCGCTCCACGGCCGTCACAGCAGGTACTGGGCTGATTAAAGTTGTCCTCCACTCTAGATGTCATCAACAAGGGCTCCTTTAGTGGTCACTGAGTGGAGGACAACTTTTATTTGACTGTTGGCTCCTGCAAGGGTCAATTACAATGCTACCAGCAGTTCTAAATATTCTTTCAGATTAGAAGCTGGAGGGTTCACAGATAAGTAAACTATAGCATGTAGTATATATATTTGATATAAGGAAAAAGCAGAGGTATAAAACACATTCTTTGCCGCTGTATTTATCAGGGAAGAATCAATTGCAAAAATTGTGCCACAGGAGGAAGCCACAACCTCTATATTGATGAACAATTGGTTAACAGAGGACAAAGTGCATAGGTGACTTGATCAAATGAATGTAAATAAAGCACCTGGCTCAGATGACATGCACCTTTTAGAGTTCTTGAGGAGTTAAGTCCAGTAATAGCCACACTATTACGTTTAATATTCACGGACTCCATTTCCACAGACTCAGTAGCACAAGACTGGCGTAGAGCAGACGTGGTGCCTATATCTTAAAAAGGAGCTAGATCACAACCGCGGTCTGTAGGGAGCGGGAGCCAGAGCGGGAGGTGGGTGGGAGTGGGAGGTTTGACAGGGAGGGGGGGCGTGGCTTGAGCGGAGGGACCCGCTACTCTCCCACCCCCCCTCCCTCCCCGGACTCGGGCTGGAGCTGCTGATGGTAAGCAACACACACACAGGCACTCATATATACACACACACACACACACACACACAGGCACACACATACACACACACACACACAGACAGAGGCAGGCACTCACGTACTCATACACACACACACACACAGGCACACACATACACACACACACAGACAGAGGCAGGCACTCACGCACTCATACACACACACAGACAGAGGCAGGCACTCACGCACTCAAACACACACACAGACAGAGGCAGGCACTCACGCACTCATACACACACACACACAGACAGAGCCAGGCACTCACGCACTCATACACACACACACACAGACAGAGGCAGGCACTCACGCACTCAGGCACACACATACACACACACAGACAGGCACTCACGCACTCAGACACATACACACACAGACAGGCACGCACGCACTCAGACAAACACACAGACAGGCACGCTGCTTTCACTCAACACTCCTCCCCGCTCCCCGAAGCCTCTCCTCCTCCCGAAGCCTCCCCTCCCCATTGGCTCACAGCCACACCACGTGACGCGTCAACGCTAGGGATCATCATTTTCTTGTGTCCCATAGCGGCTGACGCGCCACAGCGTGTAGTGCGCTGTGCTGCCAGGGGGGACCGGGACCGGCTCGGGAGGATTCCCCTGCTGGTGGAGAACTTGCATGTGGCCGCCCGCGCCAACGAGCGCAGCAGGACCGAGGCCTTAGTTTCTTTGAGGAGGTAAGTAGGAATTTAGACCACGGTGATACATTTGATGTGGTCTACTTAGTTTTTCAAAGGCTTTTGATATGGTTCCACAGAAGAGGTAAGTGTACAAAATAAAGCAAATTGGACTCAGTAAAAATATTGGCACCTGGATTGAAAACTGGTTGAAGGATAGACAACCGAGAGTTGTCGTAAATTGAATCTTTTCAGAATGGGCTAAAGTTGTAAGTGGAGTACCTCAAGGACCTGCTTTTTAACTTATTTATTAACGACATTGAGGTTGGCATAGAGAGCAAAGTCTCTATCTTTGCTGATGACATTAAAATTGTGCTGGTTGTAAAATCAGAGTAGGATGTAATTTCTCTCCAGAAGGACTTGGCCAGACTGGAAAATTGGGCAGATAAGGTTTAATACAGATAAATGTAAGGTTATGCATTTGGGAAACAAGAATAAACATGCGATTTACAAATTAAATGGGGAAAGATTAGGCAAATCCTTGATGGAGAAAGATTTAAGAGTGCTTGTAGACAGCAGGCTTATTAGTAGTTTGCAAAGTCATGCAGTACTATAGCTGCAAAGGCAAATAAGATCTTATCTTGAATTAATCATGGAATGGATAGAAGGGAAGTACACATAATTATGCCCTTCTGTTGCAGTGAGAACGCAATTACACGTGGGTTGTCTGAGGTAGGCTTTTATTCAGAAGCTCAAAACTTTAAATATAAACGCGTTTACTTTAAGCATAATAGAACAATCCAAACCAAAATTTCTTAACAGGGCTGTGCCCTTTGCCAGAGAGGCCCAGTCTTTAGTCCCAGCCAGTGCGGTGCCCTCAGGGAGATATGAGGGATCTTGCAGCCTGGTGGGCAGAATAGCCCTCCATAGGGTGTAAAGTCTTATAGAATGTTGGCAAGCCCTTGCAGGAAAAGCGGGTTCAAGTCCAGCGATGTCACAGGGAGTAAGACAAAACATCCAAACAAACAGACATTTTGCCAGGGTTTTCTTATCTCCTACTTCAGTGTCCCAGGGTGTTTGTCTCCCTGGTTCACAGAGAACCCAGACCACTGGGAGATCCAGACTTTAAAGCCCTCTAACAGGCCAGCTCAAATCTGGTTAATGAAGTCTGCCTGCGCTCAGGCTGAGATTAAATTGAACACTGCTGGGCTTAACAGCTATATATAGGTTTCCATGCATAATTATTTATGCAGAGCATGTGCCCTGTTACACCTTCTATAAGGCATTAGTAACACCTTGACCTTGAATAGGGAGTTTAGTTTTGTGCACCACTCCATAAAAGAAGACATACTAAAACTAGAAAAATTGCAGGGGAAATTAATAAAGGGGATGGAAAATCTGGTATGAGGCTAGCTAAATTATATTTGTTTACATTAGAAAATAGGCATCTAAGAGGGGATATGATAATTATATACAAATACTGTATATTCGGGGATAACAAGGTGCTTTTGAAAGAACTATTCATCACAAGGGCAGTACAAACTATACGGGTCATCCCTTAAGGTTGGTGGAAAGAACATTTCACCAGCAACAAAGGAAAGGTTTATTTACAGTAAGGGCAGTTAAAATGTGGAATTCATTACCCGTAGAGACTGATGGCAGATACAATAGATATCCAACCTTTAAAAAAAAAAAAAAAAAGATATCTTTTTAATAAACGACAGAAAAGCCCAGTGCTACATCCAATATGACAAAAATACACAGTAAAATACTTATATATTCTCTTGAAAAAGGGTCATTTAGTTTAACCCTTTGGCCAAAGCGTTGTAAGCTTGCGAGCCACAACAAGGCAGACCCTGTTCGCAA
The DNA here is from genome assembly GCF_040206685.1 of Ascaphus truei. Taxonomy (NCBI): domain Eukaryota; kingdom Metazoa; phylum Chordata; class Amphibia; order Anura; family Ascaphidae; genus Ascaphus; species Ascaphus truei. The sequence continues at coordinate 41,805,436 of NC_134485.1, read as the reverse complement.
GTCCTAACACTACCAGATAAAATATTAATACAGTATATCTATTAGGATTAAAATTCTCATTTACCTCTATTAGGAGGGAGAAAGACCACCATTCGATCTGTATCCAGTAGAATGAAAGGACCTACTCACTTGGGAAGTGGGGAGGGGCGGGCTTAAAACCTGGGAAGGAGGAGCCACTAACCTCCAGCAGCTAAGACAGCTGAAAATAACTTAACAAAACACACAAAATATATTCTCATGAAAAAGGGGCTCGCAAGCTTACAACGCTTTGGCCAAAGGGTTAAACTAAATGACCCTTTTTCAAGAGAATATATAAGTATTTTACTGTGTATTTTTGTCATATTGGATGTAGCACTGGGCTTCTCTGTCGCTTGTTGTATACATATGCCACGCTCAATAGCTCTCCTTTTTGACACTTATATAGATATATATTTTGTGGGGGCTCAGGGGTTCCCAAAAAGAGCTTGCTTTTTGAAAGTGATGCAGGCATATACCAAATAAGTAAACATGGGAAGGATGTTGATCCAGGGAGAAATCTGCGAATATTTGGAGTGAGGAAGGAATTTATTCTTCCCCTTTTGAGACATCACTGGATGTTGTTTCACTGGGGTTTTTTTTTTGTTTGCCTTCCTCTAGATCAAAATACTCTAAATACAAATATAGGATTAAGTATCTGTCGTCTACATTTATCAGAGGTTGAATTTGATTGACATACAGTATGTCTTTTTTTCAACCTTATCTACTATGTAAATATGTAAGTTTGTATAAACGGCTCCAGATAGTTCTCTTTTTCCTCCCCTTATATCAATGAACCAGCACTGATGTTAACTTTTCTGTTATTGAAATAATCTTCCACCATTCTAGAAACTGAGTAGGTTTTAATTTGGTCCAAAATAAAAAATACTTGCCTTGCACACCAGATACACAAATAAACCTTATTTAGCAATCTATGGATGGTACAGTCCTTTCTCATTAACAGGATCTCCTTTAAACTGCCACTAATATAAAGTACTGTAGTAATTAAAAAAAAATGACGTTAAGCGCACACTACAAATGAAAAAAGGGTCTTACTTAGACCAGAAGCTGCACAACGTTTCGGGATACACACAACACCTTTCTCAGGTTTAAATAATCAGCCCATTTATAACCATATTCTGAACTTTGTTTATTCTCTCTACTTGATACACTGCAGTCTGACTCCTTCCTAACCACTAACCACTGAGACTGCCCTAACAAAATTTACAAATGATGTTTTCATGACAAAATAACAATGTCTGTTCTCCTTACTCATTCTTTGACCTTTCTAATGCTTTTGATACCTTTCTTTTGCACACCTCCTATTCGGTTGGCCTGAGTGACACTGTTTTCCCCTGGTTTACTGACCACTCTATCACTATATTCTTTGCTGGCACTCCCTCCTCTTCACTCCCATTCAGAGGTTGCATACTCTAACGCTCTGTTCTGGTGCTTCTATTCTCCTCAATTTATACCTATTTCCTTGGAAAATGAATACAGTCACTCGATTTTCTCTACTACCTCTATACTGTTGATACCCAAATCTATCTCTCCACTCTTGACCTCTCCCCTTCTCTTTAGTCTCACATCGCTAGCGGTTTTTCCGATATGTACTCGTGCATGCCCCCATCACTATCTCAAACTTAACATGTCAAAAACAGTGATACTTTTTCCTCCTAACACCACACCTGCATATGATTTCTCACATTCAACAATAGGTTCCACTATCTGGCTGATACCCCAAGGTAGATGCTTAGGTATCATTTTGTATTCCTCCCTCCCCTTTGTCCCACATATTCAGTTCCCCAACATGGGGCTTTTTCTACATCTACCGAAGCTGACAATCTGGCCGTTTGACCCAAAATTCCCTGTTGACTTCAATGGCACATATATAATTAGCCACCAATAAGTCCAAAATGTTTTTCACCTCCAAAATTCTGCTCATACACACATCCAAACAGTTCTATTGACTTGAAAGAAAGTTATCACTTGCTCGGTGCGTTAATCCTCAATGGAGCTTGATGAATCGAGGAAAGGGGATTCTTTTCTTCAACCCATTGAAATAGTTATTCTAAAAATATGTCTCTTCAAATTTCAGCTTGCGCCATCCTTTGGATGGCAATAGTACACTGACAAGGTTACCTGCTGCTAGAGATTACAGTAAATACACTACATTGCAGGACTCTTCAGATGATGCTGTCAACACCAAGCCAAACAATATGAATAGAATGGAGTGATCAAGCACACAAAACAAACACTTATAGACTGAATCACAACAAATACAGCTGCGGCCACCTTTATCCTAGTGCGGCCGTAGCGGCGCAACTCTGAAAACCGCGGGCAGATGCAGTATGTTTTTTTTTTTCCGGAATATGTTGCGGTATTTTAGCGCTCGTAATATTAGCATTTTATTAGCGCTGTCTGCAATACTGGAATACCGTCTAAAAACTCAGGGGGGCATTCGCGGGCTGTTATCTTCAAAGTCTAATACTTTAGCAGTTCAACCTACAGTACATCAGTACACAGTCTGCGTGTGCGTGCGCAGTAACTGTAAATTTGCATATTTATACATGCATGTGCAGTGCTGTATGTCTCATTTGAACATTGTTGAAACGCATAGGCGTGTACTGTAACAGTATCACATTTCGGCATATACAGCGCTCTCCCCTCGCTCGCCCCCGCACACACACAGGCTAATTTACTGCATTGCAGTATTTCAACTTCTTATCTTATCTACAGTACAGTATACCTCTCCCACACCATTCCTTTGAATGTGTGTCTTTCTGGTTTCAATCACATTCCTGTCATCACATTCCTGCTTGCTAGCTGATGATTACTGCGCATGCGTCTATAACTTCACCACTGCTTGCTTGCGAAGTTCAAGAGTGAGTGACCAAAAAAAAATATTTATTTTTTCTCGTCATTTTTTATTTTTATTTTCTCCACAAGCCTGCCTAAACCATCTTGATATTACGATATTCAATCTGTGCTGTAGCTTTGGACAGCGACACTGTGCGTTTGACTGCACGTGGTTGATTTGTGTGCTTTTTCTGTATTTGGGGGTGTGGGGATCAAATTATTATGATGACCTGTCTGTTGAAAATATGTCATGTCTTTGAACTACAGTACAGCTAATCCTTCATGCAGCTGTACCCTGTACGCCCCTCCCCCACGCACACACACAAGGCTCGCTCAAGGATTTGAACCTCTTATCGACACCTCTCCAGAGCCATTCCGTTGCTAAAGCTTGTCATTGTGCTTTTAATCGTCCGTCCCTAGCCGAGCATCACCTCCCTGCACCTTGTGTAATCCTCTTTGGGATGGGAGCTACATAGCTGATGATTACTGCACATGCGTCTATAACTTCACCACTGCTTGCTTGCGAAGTTCAAGAGTGAGTGACCAAAAAAAAAAAAAATTTTTTTTTCTCGCCATTTTTTATTTTTATTTTCTCCACAAGCCTGCCTAAACCATCTTGATATTACGATATTCAATCTGTACTGTAGCTTTGGACTGCGACACTGTGCGTTTGATTGCACATGGTTGATTTGTGTGCTTTTTCTGTTTTATCGATACCTCTCCAGAGCCATTCCATTTCTATAGCTTGTCATTGTGCTTTTAATCGTCCGTACCTAGTCGAGCATCACCTCTCTGCTCCTGCGTGCCTACCATTCATTAATTTTCCTATTGTTGGCTTTGAGTCACTTCTCTGTAATCCTCTTTGGGAAGGGAGCTAGCTGATGATTACTGCGCATGACTCACCCATTCACCCCCCCCAACCCTTTGAGGCTTTGTTTACGGTAACGCTTGTGATAACCCCTTCTCGATTTTGATATGTAAATCTGATTTGCACAGCACTGTGAAATTGATAGTTAAAAAAAAACATAATCTGATTCATGTTTTTGATGCAGTAAGTTACCATTTTTTGTCATTCTTTCTTTTTCTTTGGTGTAGGGGGGGTGGGGGGTCAATGATTATGATTAGCATGAATGTAAAGAAATATTTATTTTATTTTATCAGGAACAAAAAATACAAATATACAAATAATCATGAATAATACAAAATGCAGTCTTTATTCAGTTCTTCTGTCAGTTGAAAATTGAGGGCCGGTGGATAATCATGAATAATGCACATTGATAATAATATTAATTAATAATATATAATATATAATAATATATATATAATAATATATAATTTTTCCTTCTTTATCTTCTTCCTCATTCTGTGTACAGTAATTCATTGAGAGAGGGGGGGTTTTGTGTACATCATGACTGCAGTTTAGCTACACTTAACTGTATTAATACCCCCCTCTCCCCCAGTCCATCCTTTTTTTTTATGAAAAGACAAGAAAACAAAAAAATAATGCAGTTATGTGCATACTGTATTAGGGCATTGTGTGCTGTATAGTACTGTCCAACTAGTCTATACTGGAACTACTGTATACTGTAACTTCTGTTAAATACTTTGCAACCAGATGGCTAGTGCTGCTATTTCAGGAAAGAAAAAAATTGTGCAGTTAGGTGCATATTATGGCATTGTGTACTGTATAGCTACTCCATATTGGACTACTGTATGCAGTTAGTACTGTCAAACTAGTCTACAGTATACTGGAACTACTGTATACTGTAACTTCTGTTAAATACTTTGCAACCAGATGGCTGGTGCTGCTCTCTCAGGAAAGAAAAAAATTGAGCAGTTAGGTGCATATTATGGCATTGTGTACTGTATAGCTACTCCATATTGGACTACAGTATGCAGTTAGTACTGTCAAACTAGTCTATACTGGAACTACTGTATACTGTGACTACTGTTAAATACTTTGTAACCAGATGGCTAGTGCTGCTCTCTCAGGAAAGAAAAACTCTGTGCCATACTTACCTGTATCATACTGTACTTACAATACTACAGTACAGTACTATACCATACTACCTTCCTGATGCTTGCCCATTACGCGCAATCACAATGGGCAACACAGTCGCAATATGGTCAATACATTTATTGCATCGTTCCACGGTGAGTACATCGTTCCAAAAACTCATTATGCCTTGCGCCAACTCATCCTTTTTGGAGGGTTTCACGACTTTTCGGATATGGTCCTTCAGCTGATGCCAGACCATTTCGATAGGATTGATCTATACTATATAGTTATATTAGTATGCAGCAATATAAACAATAATAGATATACTGTATTATATACTGTAGTTATATAAATATACCGAAATAACAATAAAATTAGATAGATCTATACTATATAGTTCTATTAATATGCAGCAATATAAACAATAATAGATATACTGTATTATATAGTTATATAAATATACTTACGCGTTAGTTACCGTTGGTGTCCTCATGCGTTGTCTGGTTTTTCCGTGTGCATGATAGCACACGGTGGTTGATGGCACAATGAGGCCAGAAGCAGCTAACCAGCGTTGGATATCTGCAATTCGTTGTCCGCTCGTGTACATCTCCTTAATTCTCATGCTGAGATCCTTTGAAACCTTTTTAACAGGCATTGCAGCGAGTAGAAAGAAATACAAGCACTAGAATGTATATTCGATGTGTATTCAATGTGCAGTGAATCCACAAAATGGATGGTGTATTTATACGTTAATGACTCACATTAGAGTACGCCCACTTTCAACACCTGTACCTCGTCACCATGCATAAAAGGATACACTTTGCATAGCCCACCACTCGATGATCTGTATCTGAACTTGCCCTTGTCCAGATATTGCATTGTGCCATCTGCTTCCATGGATCAATCCCGATTCTACAGACGCAGGAAGCCACTCACCTCTGCCGTGCCTATCACACAGAAAAAGCGAAAGGTGGCAGCCATTTCCAAGCCAAGGCCAAAGCGACAGGCTAAGGCTAATAAAGAAAACCTTCTGCTGACCCCAAAAGGCTAAGGGTTTTAATACACGTAAGCCTTATTATGTCAAGAAGAAATTCGGTGATGTACACTTAAGGGAAAACAAATGGCAGCCAACCCATCGTACCCGCAGGCCACTTCCTCGATTACGCTGCGACGACTCTGCTGCTGCTCTCCCGGAAATCCACAGCCCATCTTCTCCACTACTCGCCCATGACGCTGCCACCGCTCTCCCGGAAATCTACAGCCCATCTTCTCCACTGCTCTTCGACGACGCTGCCACTGGTCTCCCGGAAATCCACGGGTCACTTTCTCCATTACGCTTAGACGACTCTGCCGCTTTTCTACCGGAAATCCACAGGTCACCTCCTCCATCCTTCTTTGATGACGCTGCTGCTTCTCTCCAGGGAACCCCCATCTCATCCTCCGTAGCACCCATCCACACAGATGTCCACAGCACGCCATGCACAAGAACCAGCTCATTAGACCGCATGTTGAATGGGTTAAGTGTGGATATCCCCGGGAACTCTACTATGCTGGTAAAGATAGATCTGCTTTTAGAGACCATGCTAAATATGGATCAACGGATGGAGAAGATGGATCAACGGATGGAGAAGATGGATCGACGGATGGAGAAGATAGAGACTGACATAGCGGGGATACATAATTTGCTCAGTGTTCATGCCCCTGTATCCCCGACGCCAGAGCAGGAGGGTGGCATGGATGTGATGAATGGGACCTTCGACCACCTTCCAACACCAAGCGCACCCCCTCCACCAGAAGAATTTGTGTACATGTATGCCGTTGAGGAGGAGGATAACATGACAACCCCGTCAAGACCACGCCAGGAGACAACACGGCGACCAAGACAGGAGGAATTCTTCCTCCCAGACAACCTACTCTCGCCACAAGCACACCCGCTCCCAGAAGCACACCCGCTCCCAGAATCCAACCTACATACACTTGCATCGATACGGTGCCTGACATCATCCTGCGCGAGCTGCCACCGGCACTCAGGGAGAAGTATAGGGTGATGAGTGCTGGTTTACCCCAGAAGTATGGCATGTTAATTTTTAAGCACCACGTGTCCTACTTGGCGTACTGCGGGTGGGCCAAAAATGTAAACTACGAAGGAAATCGCGAAAAAAGGGCGCTTCCTGAAAATGTAAGGAGGACTATTGTGGAGGAATTGCGGCGCTATTTTTCAATTTCAGATCCTTTAATGAAAATCGTTCAAGACTCCATTAATGGCATTTTCCGCCATACAAGGCATCGGCCCTGGAAGGACAATCTGGTGGGGATTGAATTTGCGTGACTGTTCGAATGTAGTTTATTTTTTGACTTTTTGCGTGTTGTAACTTGTATTAATAAAGAAATGTTTTTACTTACACAAGACCTGCACAATTCCAGTCCTCGAGGGCCGCAAACAGGCCCAGTTTTCAGGATAAAACTGGGCCTGTTTGTGGCCCTCGAGGACTGGAGTTGTGAAGGCCTGTTCTGTACACCATCCTACTGTAAATGTTTTTACTTTCTGTACTTTAAAAAAGGAGATTTTGCGTGTTTTAACTTGTACTAATAAAGAAATGTTTTTACTTACTGTACACAAGACCTGCACAATTCCAGTCCTCGAGGGCCGCAAACAGGCCCGGTTTTCAAGGTTATCCTTAAAACTGGGCCTGTTTGCGGCCCTTGAGGACTGGAGTGCAGGCCTGACTGACTGTTCTGTAAACCATCCTACAGTAAATGTTTTGACTTTCTGTACATAAATTTTTTCACTAGCAGTAAACCATACACCTGTTAATGTTTTGAAATGCTGTACACTTTAAGGGCCTCATTGAGTAAGCCTCGATAAGGCCCTTATCGAGCACTTATCAACCAAAATGGCTACTCGTATTCAGTAAGCCTCAATAAGTGCTCGATAACGGCCTGTATCGACGCAAAATTTTATGATCCAAAGAAAATCGCCAATTGAGCGGCGATCAGCCGCTTATCGGCATTTTCGGAAGGATCATAAACTCGCACGATTCAGATACCCGCGAGTCGGCTGTCGCGGCCTATCGCAGCCCTAAAAGGCGTTCTTCTCCCCAAATCCAATACACCACAAAATGTTGGTACATTGGTGGGGAGATGCCTCGATGAGCTGCAATATGTCTGTACTTAGAACAAATCAGGCCCTTTTCCTGCCTCGGATTGATGCCGGGGGTCTCTGGAGCTGATGGCCATTAATAGCAGCTCCGGAGGCCCCCGGCATGCATCCGATGCAGGAAAAATGCATTTACAGCTACTTCATTACCTTAGCGGCTAACCGCTAAGGCAATGAAGGGGTTAAACACCCATGCCAGGCTTACTGTGGCTAGCGAGGGTGGGTGAAGGGGGAATTTGGCCCTTTGTGGCTGTTTAGGCCTTGCGGGGGAGTTGCGGGGGGACTTTACCCCTTCATTATCCTAGCGGTTAATACCGCTAAGGTATTAAAGGGGTTAACCCAACCGCTACCCACCCGCAAGGTCTAGACACCCATCCTTAGGGCTAATACCCCCTTCACCCATCCGTGAAGCCTAAGCACACACCCCGGAGTGACTATACCCACCCTGTACCCATTGAGTAGTATAGTGGTACACCATACCCATGTAATAATAATATGGGCATGATAAGCCTCTATAGCACTCAATGGGCACCCTAATTACAATACATTAATACACAAGACACACAATAATAAAACATAACTAAACTAAAAAAAAAACACACTTCACTAAATAAAAACAGTAGCCAGCTAATCCAATCAATACAAGCAATAACAACATCAACAATGAATTAATTAAACCATTAACCAATCAAACCAATAAATTCCTAAACCAACTCAAAATGAATAGTAACACTAACCAATCAAAACAATTAATTACTACAACATTAATTAATTTAAACAGTAAAATTGAAAGAAAGAAATTCTAACAATATCTGAAATAACTATAAAATGCAGTAGCTAACATAATAAAACATTAACCAAAAAATGAACACCAATCGCAAACATTTTATTACTATTAAGCATGAAAAAACAAACAATCACATCCACATAATAAACTGAAATGAAAAATAGCAACAGCAATACCAAGCCAGAAATGCCCCCCAAATATTATCATAATAATGTATTAATCTGTACCCTAAAGTGGTACAGATTAATATATTATCAGTCAATGTACCTCCCCCAAAAATCAAAAAACACATCCAATGAATAAACCTGTAAAAAGAGACATTTACAAACATTCAATATATTACTTACCATTATAAGCGGTGGCCCTCCGACTCCCGGGGTAACAGGAAGCTCATGTACCTTGAAGGCCTGCAACAGCATCCGATGCCATCCGATGCCATGAAGATCTGGATCAGGTACCCCAATCTTCTTTTTTCTTTCTTTAATCACCTTCTTCTATCTTCATCTGTCACCATTTCTTGATCTTCTTTATCTTCTATCTTCATCTGTCAATCCAAAAAGCCACATGGTAAATCCCAACCGATGTTGTCTCGTCGTCTTCTTGGGCTCAACTGAGGCGTCATGGCCTTAAATAGGCCTTGTGACGTCACATTTAGCCTCAAAATGGTTAACAGCCACCTGATTGGCTGTTAAAACCATGTTCCGACTTTATTTTATTTTTTACATGACGTCACTTAAAGGGAATGATGCCAGCCAATCAGAATGGCTGTGCTTCATTTGCCTTTAAGATGACGTCACAAAGCCGGCGTCACATGGTATTTCAGCCAATCAGATTGTGGGAACCAATTCCACACTCTGATTGGCTGAAATACCCTGTGACAACGGCCATCTTGGATGTAGTGACGTCATCTTAAAGGCAAATGAAGCACAGCCATTCTGATTGGCTGGCATCATTCCCTTTAAGTGACGTCATGTAAAAAAATAAATAAAGTCGGAACATGGTTTTAACAGCCAATCAGGTGGCTGTTAACCATTTTGAGGCTAAATGTGACATCACAAGCCCTATTTAAAGCCCTGACGCCTCATTTGAGCCCAAGAAGACGACGAGACATCGGTTTGGATTTACCATGTGGCTTTTTGGATTGACAGATGAAGATAGAAGATAAAGAAAATCAAGAAATGGTGACAGATGAAGATAGAAGAAGGTGATTAAAGAAAGAAAAAAGAAGATTGGGGTACCTGATCCGGATCTTCATGGCGGATGGCATCGGATGCTGTTGGAGGCCTTTAAGGTACGTGAGCTTCCTGTTACCCCGGGAGTCTGAGGGCCACCGCTTCTAATGGTAAGTAATAATATTGAATGTTTGTAAATGTCTCTTTTTACAGATTTCTTCATTGGATGTGTTTTTTTATTTTTTGGGGGAGGCACATTGACTGATAATATATTAATCTGTACCACTTTAGGGTACAGATTAATACATTATTATGACAATATTTGGGGGGCATTTCTGGCTTGGTATTGCTGTTGCTTTTTTTCATTTCAGTTTATTATGTGGATGTGATTGTTTGTTTTTTCATGCTTAATAGTAATAAAATGTTTGCGATTGGTGTTCGTTTTTAGTTAATGTTGTATTATGTTAGCTACTGCGTTTTATGGTTATTTCAGATATTGTTAGAATTTCTTTCTTTCTATTTTACTGTTTAAATTAATTAATGTTGTAGTAATTAATTGTTTTGATTGGTTAGTGTTACTATTCATTTTGAGTTGGTTTAGGAATGTATTGGTTTGATTGGTTAATGGTTTAATTAATTCATTGTTGATGTTGTTATTGCTTGTATTGATTGAATTAGCTGGCTACTGTTTTTATTTAGTGAAGTGTGTTTTTTTGGAGTTTAGTTATGTTTTATTATTGTGTGTCTTGTGTATTAATGTATTGTAATTAGGGTGCCCATTGAGTGCTATAGAGGCTTATCATGCCCATATTATTATTATATGGGTTTGATGTACCACTATACTACTCAATGGGTACAGGGTGGGTATAGTCAGTCAGGGGTGGGTGCTTAGGCCTCCCAGGTTTGTATCGGTTCAGGGTGGGTTAACCCCTTAATGACTATAGCGGTTAGTAACCGCTAAGGTGATTAAGACTTTAGGGGCCATTAGAAAGTCTTTATTATATACTGTATACTGTATATGCTTTCTTGCTACGGAGGACAGAGGGACCTGCTGTTGTGGTAAGTATAACTGTATTTATTTACTTTATTTTTGTATACTAATGCAGTGTTTAATAATGGGCAAATAATCTATTATCCATATCTGGATAATAGTTATTTTGCCCATTACTGTACTGTATGGGTTTGGGCAGGGGGGGGGGGGCGTGTATTGATGGTTATTAAAATATTTATTAATATACATTTCTTTCATAGTGTGGATGTGCAGGGGGTCTCCGGAGCTTAACCGCGATGGTTTTATGTCCAGGGACCCCCTGCTTTTCGAGATACAGGCACCTTTATAGGGTGCCGGTATCCCTCTGCATTGAAATGTCCCGCGTCACGTGACCGGGACATTTCCTTGCATAGGAGATACCGGCACCCCATAAAGGTGCCTGTATCTCGGGAAGCAGGGGGTCCCTGGACCTGAAACCAACGCGGTTCAGCTCCGGAGACCCCCTGCACATGTACACTATGAAAGAAATGTATATTTAAATAAATAATTTTCGGGCGACATTTCAGCTGTGAGAGGCGGCTCTTTCAGAGCCGCTCTCTCTGCAGCAGAAATGAATCGCCGGTTTAGGCCTTTTCAGAGACTCGATGCTCTCGCTGGCAGCAACTCGCCCATTTTGGGAATTTTGCTATCACAGGTAATCGAACCTTTCTGAATACCGTGATAGCAACACCCAAAAAAATGTAATTTTAAATGCCCTGGCGATAATTTTTATCAACCCTCTCTGAATGAGGCCCTAAATGTTTTTAAATTGTATTTGTAAAAATAAATGTTTTTGTACTTACTCCACCAATAAAAGAAAATATTGATTTGTTTTAAATTGTTCCATTGTCTCCTTTTATACTGTAACAAAATACAATGCTTCTAGAACACACAGTACTGTCCAGGCATACTGTACAGTACTGTACTGTATACTGTAGGCATGCTCAGTACTGTACATCACAAGAGTATTAAAAAAAATACATGCTGTACAGGTATAGAATACACATATGTACCGAAATACATGTGGAATAAATGCATACTTTTTATTTTTCGGGTTTATTATACAGTATATAAAAAAGTGTTGTATACGGTCTGAAAACAACAGCATACTGTTTCAGGTTTTCTATGAAGCTCTCAGTTACAGTATTCTATCCTAATAAATAACAACGGCCACTAAACTGTAGACTCCGGTACGTGGTTTTTTAAATCCGATTCAGCAATGTGCAGGCATTGTAACACAAAGCGATATTATCAATCGAAATTCCTCCATTTGCCGTTTTCCGCATGAGATGACAAAGTTTTCTTTTCTGAGGAAAAACAAAAGTACAAGTTTTACTGTAATGGTCAGTCAGTCCCCTAAAGAAGTTGCCACAGTCAGTCACACCAATAATTTTCTCGGGGGGCGTCTCCTGTTCACATGCGCATGCACCTACTGTCGATGTGATGACACGCATATGTGTTTCAAGAAGGTTCCAATGCGCATGTGCCTAGATTTCCACCAATTGTTCAGTATCTACTGTAGAAGCTGCTCAGCCAATGATATTGGTTTCAGGAGATATTGCTTACAGGAGAATCGCTTGACTGTGCATTGAATTGATATTTCAAAAACAGAATAAAATACGGCAACATTACTCACCATAGACTTTGCTAATCAGCTGGCGCCGAGCCACTGCCAGTACCGTATTCTTGATTATACACGTAGTTGACAGGTGACAGCGGGACAACTACACCTGCAGTCAGCTGATGAGGCTGGAAATCGCTTAGGTACATGCAAGCTTGCTGGAATCTGAACGCTAAATCCGGCTCAGGCTACAGGTGTCCGGGCAGGGACAGACAGCAAGGGCTGTCGGTCACCAGGTTTTCACTGACGGTCGGACCGTTATTGGAAGCCGGTGCTGGTGCTGGCGCATTGCTTGCCTGCGACTGACGTTTCTTATTTGGTTTTAACATGACCTTTCGCCTTTTGAAGTCTCCATGATCATAGATACGGGAAAATCTGGTGATACACACCAATACCCTCCAATAACACCGGGATCAATACGAAAAAAACACGGATCGATACATAATTTTTTCCTTATTGCACGCTTCCACACATGAGCATCTGGTGAAAATTTGTAAAAGTCATAGTTTTCGATAAAATACTGATAAATTTGACCAACTGTTGCCATCTTATCATCTGTTGCATTGATCGCGGCCCATATTAAATAAGCGTACGTTCTGTCGGGTTTTTGGAACACGGACTGCAGTTGTGCCCTCATCTCGGAACTCTCAGGACAATAGAACACCAGACACTGCGCGTTTAGTTTTAATATGAAAAACCTAAACTGATACATTATTGTAACTTCTTCAGTCCCAAGGCCAATTTACAATGGACCACTGTGGTATTCTTTTAAACACCTGCAAGTCGACACATTTCTGAAGCACATGCGCATTACAATTCATGAATATCTGCCATCTGGCAGATACGCGAAGAATTGCAACCAATTAAATCCGAACCATTATCAATAAACACATCAACCGCGGGTGTGAATGCAACATGAATGCGGCATGAACGTGGTGAAGTGCGGTGAAGTGAGTGGCATTCGGAAAAAAATCCCCGAAAAAATTCAGAGATGTTGGAGAATAAAAGGGGCCGCGGCTGTACAGTAACAACATAAGTTCATATTAGTAAAACCTTTCATTTATCAGCCTACAAGGATTTTATAGTCCTCATGTAAACATCTCTGATTATTCACCGCCACTCGAACTGATTAATATTGGTATTGTTACTCATGTTTCTGCTCATTTTGAAATGTGGGATTAGTCATTTTCAAAATGTAATTCCTGGTAGCCAAATATTTGTGTGCAATGGATGTATCCTGGCCCATAACTGTACAACTAAGGTCGCGCTTATAGTGCCGGCGACGCGACCGATGACGTCACCCGTCACCATTTCCAAAAGATGTGTTTCGGTTTTGGGCGACAGCCAGCAAAGTCATAAAAGGGGAGGGTAGAGGCACAGAGAAGCTCCTGATTGGCCGCCAGGGGAGACCATTGGCGAAAAAAAATCATATAACAGTGACTAGCAGTTTACTGGTAGCACCGTCGCTCCGTTGCTTTGTCGCCGTCGCGTGCACTATAAGCACACGGGGCGGCAACAATGCATTTATTTTGCCGCGACGGCGCCATCAAATAGTTGTCGCCGGCACTATAAGCGCAGCTTAAGTATTCCAAAGTCCCCAACCATCTCTACAGAACATTTTTCATGTGTACTCTTCTTGGAATGGAAAAATAGTGACATCAGAGAGTACTGGTGGAACACTTGTGTATTTCAAGCAGCAGCGTGTTTCAATGACATCACTAGTAATAATTTTCTTTCCAGTTGTTCTAAGGAGAGTAAGAAATAGACCAGAAAGGAAACTCAGTAATATCAGATTCTTCATATAAAAGTAGTTCTGCACCTTTCATATCCATCTATTACAATGGAATTGTGACAATTAGCTGATTCCTCAAATTATTTATTGTATAGGTAGCCTGGTCACCTGATGGCTACTATTCTGCCCTCGGGCTGGCAGTAAACCCTGGTACAATCAGGTTGCCAGTAGTTGGTATGGGGGTTTCCCCCTTCCTACTTGGTACTGCACTTGAGTGACAGCAGAGGGTGGTACATCCTGTTGTAGCGGAGACAACGGGGTGAGCACCTCCTGGCTGTACTTAAGGGCAGGACCGCCCTTAAGTTAGTAGTTCCTTCCCCCTCTGAGGAAGGAAGGTCACACAACTGGGAGCCTGAGATTGGGGCCTTCCCATGTGCTCTTCCCTCCGGGGGAGAGTGTGTGTAGACTATAACTCCGCCTCCGCTAGGGGAAGAGCTATGACAGATGCGGGTGACCTTGGCCTGTAGTGACGGTCCAGGGACCATCATTCAGTGAGACCTGAGAGCACTGCATCCGGCAGAAGACTGTCGTGTAACTGTGCTGTACAGAGTGAATAAACCGTTCCTGTTATATGCCTCCTGCCTGGTGCGTGACCTTACTGGGGGGAGAGGTAATAAGTACTACCGTGGAAGATCACCTTCAGTTCCTGGAGTCTATGGCAGATGGAGGTGCTGCACTGCTAAAGAGATATCTAGGGTATGAACCCCAAAAGCCTATTCCTGTGTCCCCACTACCATCGGCGGATGACTCAGTCCTCCTGCTGCAGCAGGTATATGCACCACACACCGTGTAATGGCCTCTATCTGCGATTGAGTGGGGGAAACACTGTTACATATGTATCACATCAATTAACCTATTTGCTGTCAGACAGGACAGCATCTACTAATTACTTGTACGTGCAATTCTGGCTTTTCTTGAAGGGCTTAAGATATCTTTGCTTCTGGAATGGCCATTGGCAAGGGTTAAACTTATTTTTTGCTATGAGTTTCTTTTCAGGTTTGTGTGTTCCTGTAGCCACATAAAAAGTGGGAATATGGGAATATTATAGAGGAGTTCTCCTGTAGCCATGGCAGCAATGAAAACCCACAAACAGGAAACTTTTGTTTAAAATATAGAAAAACACCTGGCTCTAGAAAACTTCTTGCAGTGCAGACATAAACATGTTTGAAATTGTTTATGTTTTATACCAGTAGCAATCGAACGTTGCATGGGAAAGTGGAAATCAATATATAGTAGATCTTTTCTATGCAAAAGTGATATTAGTTTTACTAACTTTTTGATGTTTTTAAACACAAGGCAG
The DNA here is from genome assembly GCF_040206685.1 of Ascaphus truei. Taxonomy (NCBI): domain Eukaryota; kingdom Metazoa; phylum Chordata; class Amphibia; order Anura; family Ascaphidae; genus Ascaphus; species Ascaphus truei. Next base: position 41,789,704 of record NC_134485.1, on the reverse strand, counting down.
CTTTGCAACAAATATCCAAGCTGTTTGGTTATAGATACACAATACAAAATAGGCTATTTTGTGTTTACAATTGTCCTCCCATAAAAAATGAAGTTTTTTTTAAAGAAAACAAAGCAGGTGACAGAACTATCTGGATATACATTTCCTACCTGTTCATAATTTGATAATTGATTATAATCCACAGAATAAAACATAACTGTATACAGATGTGGTGTGATTCAGTGGACCGCGGCCTAAATGTGGCCAAGTGCAATCATGGCCCAGTGCAGAGTGACTTTCCCAGAAGGATTAACTCAGCAGGGGTCCCTACTTCTGAATGGGGCTCCCGCTGCGTTAATCCTACTGGGCCACACCACCAGTCTGTAAGAGCTGCGCAGAGAGATCAGAGAGAAGCAGTCCCTCTTTCTGTGTTTCCCGGCACAGTTCTTACAAAAGATCGCACAATGTTTACATTATTTTTAATACATAGGATTGAAGCAGTGGGATTTCCGGAGCTGAACCGCATTAATTTCAGGTCAGATACCCCTGGTCTTGAGATACCGGCCTCTGTATGGGGTGCCAGTATCTTGGGGCTGTTTAAATGTCCCGTGGGCCATGACACGGGTGTTTTAAACTTGCAGGAGATACCGGCACCCCATATGGAGGCCTGCAACTCGGGAAGCATGGGGTCCCCGGACCTGAAACAAATGCAGTTCTGCTCCAGAGACCCCCTACTTTACTACTGCATACTAATAGTAATAATACAATTGTGAGATCTGGTGTAATACTGTAGCGGCACAAATTAGCCCTGCCGACTCGCTACCCACAGCCACCACAAGGCTTTAGGGGTTATCTGCAGCCCCCCACCCAACAGCCGCCGTGTCGTAGGCAAAACTTCATGGTTTGCCCACCTCAAACATGGCAGACATAGTTACATAGTAGATGAGGTTGAGGAGACATACGTCCATCAAGTCCAACTTATGCTAAATTTAGACAGATACTTTATCCTGTATCCTCACCTACAGTATTTTGATCCAGAGGAAGGCAAAAACCCCAGCGATATAACCTCCAATGATATCTCATAAGGGGGAAAATTACATTGCTTCAAAACAATATAGAGAAATAAATAGTAAAGCAACAAGGTAAAACATTAAACATACATACATTACCCCCCTTCTTTACCTTAGTGGCTAACCACTAACTTAATCAACGAGTTAACCCCCTCCTGCTACTACCAGAGAAGGCCTAACCATCCACCCCAGGGTAACTACAACCTTAGCCCATCCCCTTTAACCCTAAAAAAAACTCCCAACCACACACAGTAATTTGCAATAACTCTATTAGCCAAATATGGCTAATAGCGCTTTTGCCCATTCAAAGATACAGTGCTGTACATTACATTAAAATTAAAATACAAACTACAATACAATACACATTACAATAAAAATAAACACTAGCCATGTAATCCATTGATTGTCACTGTGATAACCTATGGCCTCAACTGGGGGAACAGCTACCCACATTGGCAAACAATGGACATCCTATAGTAAATAAATGTGTTACTTTTCTCTGCCAGGATGAAGGCCGTCCTCCTCTTTCTTGATTAACTTAACGGTTAGCTACTAAGATAATGAAGAGGGGTAATGTATGTTTAATGTTTTACTGTGTTTTTTTTTTACTTTTTATTTTTCTATACTGTATAGAACTGAGGTCACGACAGGTCATCCTGCGCGTGTTTGCTGAGAGGCTGAGACGGAGCCTGCCTGAGGCTCTAGTGGTGGCTGTTTCATCTTCCAAGGTGCCGCGATCCGGATCCTGTGCGGTCATCTGTGGACCCCCACCTTTGCCCTAGTGTAAGTGTCCGTCTCCCCCTGTCAGCGGGTATATAGTCCTCTATGGCGGTTTTCATTTAAATCCCCTTGGGCTGTTAGTACTTTCTTTGTTTACTTTCACATTGAATGTTTTTTGTTGTATGTGATGTATTTTTCCTAGACATTTTATGTTAAGAGACCATATGTATGGCTTTAATTTCTGGGCATTTTACTTCCTGAGCTGAGAAGGGGTTGGATCCTCTCAGCTATTTATGTGTTTGTTTTATTAAAATACTGTTATTAACTCCATCCCTTGTGCGCTTCTGTGCAATTTTCTTTCTCTGTATAGAACTGACGGCTATACTGATATCTGGGTCCTCGTGGCGTAGAGTGGGAGCTTTAAACCCCAGCCAGAGTGGCTACTGGCACCCCCTATAGAGGTTTAAATCTAGAGAAGCGGGTGTCACCGGAGCTGAAATTAATGGGGTTCACCTCTGGAGACCTCCTGCTTCAATACAGTATAGGAAATTAAAAATAATAAAACATTGGATCACTGTAAGAGCTGCTCAGAGAGACACAGAGACTGCTTTTCTCTCTTTGACTACGCTGCACAGATCTTACAGGCTTTGTCTGGTCTCGGGATGATTAACATTAATTTAATCCTTCTGGGCTGCAAAATGTACTGCATTCTGGGGCGCGGACATGCCGCAGATTTCAGCTTGTGTGTCTGTGGCACAGCGGCAGTAAATACCGTATTATTACATCTGTATGAAGAAAGTCTTTGAATATAATGTATTTGATTGTTTTTAAATTCTTCAAGACTGGTAATATCAAGATTGGTGTGAATATTCCTAGTAAAAGCATTATGACACTTTCCACTTCAAAGACAGTCACATTGTTACAGATTCAGGGCCGTTATTCGAACATTTCACGGAGCCGTTTTCATGTGCTCTGCTGTATTCCACACCGCATTCACGCCGTCAATCACACCAGCCACACCTGTGTTTACCGCGGTTGATTTGTTTGAATTTAATGGTTTCGGATTTCTTCGCGTGCAATTCTTCGCGTATCCGCCAGGTGGCAGAAATTAATGAATTGTAAGGTGTATAGTACTGTGCTACTGTGTCAATTTGCAAGTGTTTAAAAACCAGATAAAAACAAGTCTATGGTACCACAGTGGTCCATTGTGAATCGACCGTTGTCCTTGAAGACGCTGAAGACGACATCAAATTTAGGCATTTCATAATAAAAACCTCTAAAACACAATGCTGTGGGCTTTTTTCTACATTGTTATCCCTGCACAATTTCTGAATGGACACCAACTCCGTACATGTATACAAAACCTGACTATAGTTAAGCATTTTTGATATGTTCTGCAATTAATGCTGCAACAGATAAGATGGCGACTGTATCAGAAATATATGAATATTTCATTTCAACTATGATTTTTACAAATTTTCACCTAACGTTCATGGGTGGAAGCGCTCGATAAGGCAAATCTTAAATAACGATCATTGTTTTTATCGCATAGCCCCTTCTCCCGAAGATAGAAGAGGGTATTTGGGATGTGGTCCCAGATTTTTACAATATGTTTGATCATGGCAACTTCAAAATGAGAATGGCCGGGTTTAATCCATATAAAATTCGTCAATCCCAATCCAGCAATGTGCCAGTGCCGGCAACAGCACCGACTTACAATAACAGTCCAACCATCACTGAAAACCTGGTGAACGGAAAACCTTGCTATCTGGCACCGCAGGAATACCCGCAAGATTTACAGCCTGATTTCCAACAATATTACACATACAGGTACCTGTACAAGCATGCCTACAACCAACATGATTACCATCTTCACCAGCTGTCACCTACAGGTGTAGCAGGCCAGCTGTCACCTGTCAACTATAATGCAGACTACAGGAGTGACAGTGGCTCATCTCCACCCGATTGGCAAAGTTTATAATGAAGGTAAATATAATGTACTACAGTATACTGTATTACACTATACAGTACAGTATTAAGTTTAATGCTGCAGTTCAAGCTGCCGTGTTTAAAAAAAATATATAAATTTTTTTTAAAACAATATGTGCATCAATACAATATGCACACGGACAAGTGATTAGTTACAGTAAGCTGCAGATTGGTCCATTCTCCTGTAATCAATCGCTTTCCTCAGGGTTACTGTATTTAATTCAATTCTTGCACAGCATTATTGAAAATGTAGTCCTGAAATATCAATGACTGAGCAGTTACTACAGTAGATACAATTAGTGGACAGCTAGGGAGAGGGCGGTGCTCAAGAGCCAGAGCCTATCAGAAGTTTGTTCTCATCGTACAGAACTGATTTATTAAAAAAAAAAAAAGTAGGATATTGCTTGAACTGCTGCTTTAATTCCCAATCACACTATAGTAGTGTACAGTATGCTTTCCATACAGTATCAATGCTAGTACTCATGCAGCATGCGCAATACCGGAAATAATAGCATCATTTTTTTCCCCAGAAAAGAAACTGACATCAAGCGGCAAAAGATAAGGAGGAATTTCGATGGAACACTAATATCGCTTTTTTTAAACGTTGCTTGCGCATTGTGAATCTGATTTAAAATCCAAGTAGACAAAAAATGTAAAGTGACAGTGTCATTTTATTGATTAGGAGAGAATAATTGTGAGCTTTATACAAAACCTTATACAGTATGATGCTATGTTTTCATATTCAATACTTTTTTACATTGTACAGTAATCATCACTACTGATTGATGTTGCATTTTTCAGTATAATTACAGTAGACTTGCATGTGTAATTAATTCTGCTAAGAAACCTCAAAAATAAAAATGCATATCTTTTATTCTATATTTATTATTCAATACTTTCTACTTTTGCTAGGCTTGCTCTTCTTTTCATACTGTTTCTGTGAGTGGATTCAAGGATGCACACACATTAGACAAAGTCGGACTAATTTAGTTGCAAAAGGCAATCGAGACGTTATCCTTAACTCCCCCAGGCCATAGGAGATTCCTTAAATTTTTTGCCATTCTTACAATCACTTGCTTTTTAATTGTACTGTGCTATATACTGTACTGTATGAGGTGGCATACTGTAATTTATTTTGGGGGGTGTTGGGTTCAAATGATTCTGATGAACAACTGATTCTGATGAACTGATAAAAAGATTTCTTTGAACTAATAATCCTGCACACACACCCGGACTGGCAAAGCTATAGTAGTAGCACCTCCACCCCCCTCCCCCCACGAACACAAAGCCTAACAAAGAAAAACAAATTACACTGCCTATATTCTTGCGAGCGGTATCAACTGGGTTAAGACACCTCCGGAGTAAGTACTGTACTCCAGTGTACAATAACTTTTTCTCATTGTTTTAAACTGTTTTTATCTGTTCAACTAATTCGCCATTTCCCCCCCTCCCATTCCAGATCACCAGATTTGAACATCATCGAATTGGTGTAGCATGTGCTGAAAGATCATATCAGAAAAGTTGTTAAACTGTCCAAAAAGGATGAATTAGCAAAAGGAATAATGAGTTTCTGGAACGACATACTCACCGTACAAAGATGCAATAACTATATTGATGATATTGCTAGCGTGTTGCACCGTTCTTTTAAAGCGTAATGGGGGTGCTACCAGAATGTAGTAAGATAAGTACAGGTACAGTAAGTATGATACAGGTAAGTATGGCACTCAAAATAACAATTGTAACAATTTTATGTCAACCCTTCCTCTCCACTTTCTACTATACAGTATATACAGTATTATATACAGTACAAAGTAACAAGGAAATCAACTAGTAAGCTCCAGGAAACCTTCTTGGCCGTGACTCAGTGAATTATGTATGAGTATGGCGGAGCATGGTGGAGTTAACAACAGCCTAATGATGGAGGTTAAACAGTGGGTTAGGGGGGGTGTATACACTCTGAAAAGCGACAACTAAAGTACCCAGCATATGTGCAGTGTGGAGCACCAAGAGTACTCACGATAAGGCACTGTTCCCCTTTGTCCTCCTGGCTTCAGGTGCACGAACGTGGTGACACCCTCCCTCCTTACCGTATTTTGTCTTTTGTCACCTGCAGGACTGACCATGTGATTTACATGGTCACCTGTGGTTGTGACAAGAGATATATACGGTTAACCACCAGAGCATTCAAAATTCGAATGCTCGAGCACATGAGAAACATTTCCAACATGGATATTACACATCCTGTTTCTCATCACTTCAAGCTTTGCCAGAAGGGCAACTTGATTAATTTCAAGTGTATGATCATTGAATACGTGAAACCCCATACTCGGGGAGGGGATAGAGTTCAAATTCTTTATCAATGTGGGGCGTTTTGGATTTTTGTTATGGATTCGTTAATTCCTAAAAGTCTCAACACAGAATGGGATCTAAAGTTTTTTCTATAAAAATATACATATTTTTTGTAGATGTGTCCTGTAAGTCTTCTCTGTATTGTTTAATATACATTTGTCCTACAAGATATTTTCCCTATCAGGGGTAATGCATATTCAGTCCCGAGTGGCCTGTTGACATTCCTTATGTTGTTTTACATAGGATTCTCTACATGGTTGCCCTGGATTGAGTCTACAATTATTGAGCTTTATGTTTATCTTTAGGGTTCTGTTATGCTATGTATCCACTTTGTATTTTTGTTCTAGCATGATATATTATCTGGTTTACAGTGGGCATCATCTCTATCATCTATGACGATTCACATGGCCAATCATTGATTAATTACACCTACCACACTGTTTGATGTTTTTTTTTACTCCCATTGGACACAGTGTAATTGTGATTTATAATGAGGAGATCAAAGTTATATACATTATGTATTTTATATATACATTTATTGTGAAATACAAACTCTTTATTGATTTAATATCATACTAACTGGCCATGTTTACTCAGTGATGATGCCATTTCCATTTTGTATCAGCACTTAGCAATTTTACTGTTTATTGATTTTAGGGAGTGATACCAATGTTTCCATGTCCCATTGAATCTTTTCTTGTTATCATTATCACCTTCAGGTGTGTTACAACGGTCAGACTGGGGGAAGAGAGGCTTAAATAGTAGCCTCCCCCTTCCCTTTACCATACTCCTTGAGAAAGAACATTAGCTGTTCGAAACGTGTGGGAGGAGGTTCTTTTTGTTTTGTCCATGGATCGTATCCTTTTTATGAAGTCTAAATAAAAGTTTTTTATCACTAAATACTGGTGAGTTACTGTACCTTTAAGGAGCGGCAGACTTTTTTTGATCCTTTACCTTGATGTTATATACAGTACAGTATGTACACTGTACAGTGCATTTTTATTAGACATGTGTGTGCTGTCTAACCTACAGTAGTATAATTATATAGTATATAGTTACAGTATATACATTTTTGTATAAAAATACATAACAATACAGAGCGCAAACTGAAATCCTCACATACTGTATATATACATAAGTGACTTAGTGTAGCATAAAAAACGGACAGTAGTTATAGTCCAATATTGTGAAATACTCAATGCCTTTAATGCACTAATCCTGGTGAATTTTTTTTTTCTTTTCAGAGCTGCAGCACTACAGGAAGGGTGTGTGTGTGTGGGGGGGTGGGGGGAATGTGCAAACGTATTGTACGGTGTCCATACTGTAGTGACAGTCAGTAATTTGCCCTAATCCCCCTATCTCAATGACAAAAGAACTACAGAATGCAATGCAGCCATTACAAAGAAGATAAAGACAAGATTATAAATTTTGAAGAAGAGGCGACCTACTGTATTTTTGTAATATTCCTTTTTCCTTTATCCTATACAAATAAAATCGTTCCTTCTTTAAATTCATCAGAATCATTTGAATCCCCCACCCCCAAATAGAAATGACAGTATGCCAGCCACATCATACAGTACAATATACATTACAGTAGAATTAAAAAGCAAGTGATTGTAAGAATGGCAAATATTGCTATAGCATCAAAAACACGATTCACATATTGGTTTATTAAAATCAGTCCTTCAATAAGCCCATGTCGAGAAAAAAAGGGATGTGTCTTTTTTTACAGACTTGAAATTCACATTGAATGTGAAGTCATTCTCGCCAAATCCCCAAGAAGGACTTATCACACGTACACATGCGTGTGTGAAACCGGCCTCAAGACTCTACACAGTTCATCAAAGCCTGAAATGTAATGAATGGCTCTGGGGAGGTGTCGATAAGCAATTGAATTCACTTTGGTTTGTTAGGCTTTGTGTGATTGGGGGGGGGGGGTTGGTGCTACTACTATACTGTTGCTTTGCCAGTCCGGGTGTGTGTGCAGGATTATTAGTTCAAAGAAATCTTTTGAACAGTTCATCAGAATCAGTTGTTCATCAGAATCATTTGAACCCCCCCCCCCCACCTCTAAATAAGAATTACAGTATGCCACCTCATACAGTACAGTATACATTACAGTAGAATTAAAAAGCAAGTGATTGCAAAAATTGCTAAAGTATCAAAAACATGCTTCACATAATGGTTTATTAAAATCAGTCCTTCAATAAGCCCATGTCAAGAAAAAAAATAAAAATGGGATGACTAAGCCCACTGACCTGAGCTTAACCCTTTATTTGCTTCTTTAGTCTTTTTATTCCCCTTGGTGTGACTTTGTTTGGAGGTTAGGAATAAGGGAGAGGGAAGTACCTGTGGTCTAATAGACTGTGGGGAATGGGCCAGAAGAAGGGATTCATCCCCAAAACATTGCCCCCCTCTACTTACCTATTGTTTTATTTTCCTCAGTTTTTCTGCTTTCCCTCCTCCCCCCTTTCCCTCCCTCCTCACTTTCTTCCCTACCATTGTTTTCCCTCCCCCTTCCTTCCCCTATCCACATTCTCCATTTTTACCCCTTTCCCTTAGGTGCTATTTATCACTTTGTATACGGTCTACGCCAAGCATGTCAAACTCAAATGCTAACAAGGGCCAAATAAACAAGATTTAAGTCTAGGTGGGCAGCAAAAAAACTTAAATTTTCATAGAAACGTAGGTTTATTTCTAAAAGTAGTGTGTGTGTGTGTGTGTGTGTGTGTGTGTGTGTGTGTGTGTAACCAAAAAAAAAGCCAGACGTGAATGACTTCTGAACACATTAACCAGTGTTAGGATGCCCCCTCTTAACAATTTCCAAAGCAGCAATCCCGCCTGGGATCTTACCTGATCCACAGTCCCTCAAGGTACTATACTGGAGGGGAGGTGTTCCCTACCTGTCTTCCGATGTCTCCCGTGTGAAACTTGAGTCAGATCTGGAAGAAAGCAAAATAGGTTATTTCGGTGTAGGTATAGTGCAGTTAAGATAAAACAGAGAGAGAGAGAGGGTGGGAGAGAGAGAGAGAGAGAGAGAGGGTGGGAGAGAGGGTGGGAGAGAGAAAGAGGGTGGGAGAGAGAGAGAGAGAGAGGGTGGGAGAGAGAGAGAGGGTGGGAGAGAGAGAGAGAGGGTGGGAGAGAGAGAGAAAGATGGTGGGAGAGAGAGAGAGAGAGAGAGAGGGTGAGAGAGAGAGAGAGGGTGAGAGAGAGAGAGAGAGATAGAGAGTTTTGGAGAGAGAGAGAGAGAGAGAGAGAGAGGGTGGGGGAGAGAGAGAGAGAGAGGGTGGGGGAGAGAGAGAGAGAGGGTGGGGGAGAGAGAGAGAGGGTGGGGGAGAGAGAGACAGAGGGTGGGGGAGAGAGAGGGTGGGGGGGAGAGAGAGAGAGGGTGGGGAGAGAGAGAGGGTGGGGGAGAGAGAGAGAGAGAGGGTGGGGGAGAGAGAGAGAGGGTGGGGGGGAAAGAGAGAGTGTGGGAGAGAGAGAATGGGTGGGAGAGAGAGAGAGAGGGTGGGAGAGAGAGAGGGTGGGAGAGAGAGAGGGAGAGAGAGACGGTGGGGGAGAGAGAGAGAGAGAAAGGGTGGGGGAGAGAGAGAGAGAGGGTGGGGGAGAGAGAGAGAGAGAGTGTGGGGGAAAGAGAGAGAGAGGGTGGGGGAGAGAGAGAGAGAGGGTGGGGGAGAGAGAGAGGGTGGGAGAGAGAGAGAGAGAGAGAGGGTGGGAGAGAGAGAGAGGGTGGGGGAGAGAGGGTGGGAGAGAGAGAGAGGGTGGGGGAGAGAGAGAGAGAGGGTGGGGGAGAGAGAGAGGGTGGGAGAGAGAGAGAGAGAGAGAGGGTGGGAGAGAGAGAGAGGGTGGGGGAGAGAGGGTGGGAGAGAGAGAGTGGGTGGGGGAGAGAGAGAGAGAGGGTGGGAGAGAGAGAGAGAGGGTGGGAGAGAGAGAGAGAGAGGGTGGGAGAGAGTGAGAGAGAGTGAGAGAGGGTGGGAGAGAGTGAGAGAGGGTGGGAGAGAGTGAGAGAGGGTGGGAGAGAGAGAGAGAGGGTGGAAGAGAGAGAGAGAGGGTGGGAGAGAGAGAGAGAGAGGGTGGGGGAGAGAGAGAGAGAGGGTGGGAGAGAGAGAGAGGGTGGGGAGAGAAAGAGAGGGTGGGGGAGAGAGAGAGAGGGTGGGGGAGAGAGAGAGAGAGGGTGGGGGAGAGAAAGAGAGAAGGTGGGGAGAGAGAGAGAGAAGGTGGGGGAGAGAGAGAGAGAAGGTGGGGGAGAGAGAGAGAAGGTGGGGAGAGAGAGAGAGAAGGTGGGGGAGAGAGAGAGAAGGTGGGGGAGAGAGGGTGGGAGAGAGAGAGAGAGGGTGGGAGAGAGAGAGGGTGAGGGAGAGAGAGAGGGTGGGGAGAGAGAGAGGGTGGGGAGAGAGAGAGTGTGGGGGAGAGAGAGAGGGTGGGAGATTGAGAGAGAGGGTGGGAGATAGAGAGAGAGGGTGGGAGAGAGAAGGTGGGGGAGAGAGAGAGAGGG